>NC_091477.1:12874494-13076994 GCF_036971445.1 Narcine bancroftii
GTAGCAGATGAGGCATTCCAGTGTGTGTCATTTGGTTGACTTAACCAACCATGCAAGAAAGATATTGTGCAATATTCCTGTTACACATTACATAAAATCTATTGCTGTTTTCTCCATTTGATTAAAATTAAATAAAACATTGGATTTATGTTAGGAAACCGTAATCTATCAGATAACCAATGAATATGTATACGTTGGAATGGCTGTGGCTAAAATGTCCGCCGTCCCTCAATGCATGATTACCTGTTGAAGAAATTATTGGTTGAAATTGAACTTTAATATGAACATAACACAGTAGATAAAATGCAATTTATTGTGTTTTCACCTTGAAGTGACCTTCTTGTTCTTTGCTGTTTGGTTTTGTGTTATCCTGTTGTCTCCAAACAGCAAACCATTTTTAGACTCATCAACTTAGATGCAAACTGATGTTTCATTTCACAGACTCATTCTTCACCGTCCCAGCCTCCCTCTCTTCCACTGCTCTTTGCTCTTTGTGAAGTGCAAGCTGCAAAGGATGAGAAAAAAAATGTTGAGTGCTTACATAGGGGTTAAAAAATATGATTGGTTTATTGAAAGTGGAAGGTCATTGCTCCGCCTATTCCTGCTGAATGGCTACGTGTTGTCATCATGTTTAAATTTAGAGAAGATTAGATGGTCAATTTCCAATTTGAATTTAAATGTTCAAACACTGGGGACATTTTATGAATCATTTTCAGAATCTCTGATTTGATATAAATACAGAAATGTTGACTAATAAGGTAATTTGTTACTTTGATAAGGAATTCTTTTTCCTCTCCTTGCTAAACAATTTCATTTTTGGTAGTGGGTTTAGATCTTCCTTTTATAATAAAATAATAAACGATTACTGTAACATAATTTGTTTAATTGAGAATGTGGGGTACCTAGGATTAACTAATATGATCTAACTGTAATGTACTAATTTTTTGACTTTTATTATGTACTCTGTATTTTTCAATTTGGAATTTCATAAAAATATTGAAAAAGAAAGGATTATTGAAAGAGAAATGGCTGGCAATCTATCCAGCATTAATTTATTTTTACTTTGCATTTAAAGCAAATACAGTGTTTCTTTTAAAAGGAAAACAACAATGAAAGAGTTCATTAAAATTGACAGAAAAGATAAGTTGAATTCATCTGCAAGTTAAGAACAATTTTGTGCCAGTATTTCTTTGAGAAATATTCCATTGCTTGATAAAGGTTTGTTAATGAGGTTTCATAGAAATACTTGGCAGTGTTCTGCAAGAGGGAATTAAATGAACAAGCAGGAATTAGTCTACTCAGTGTGCTCAAGTTAATTTGATGATGGAGCAGCTCGTCTTTGACTGTACGCAGTGAAAGTGAATTTTGCTGGAGTAAGTGGTTCAATATTAACTTCCTTTGAAGGGAACATCTGGGGTTACAGGCTTTTTTTCCTGAAAATTAAAGTACCCACCTCATCAAAAATCAATGATTTTTACAGAATAATTGTAGTATTTTAAATACCACCTTAAACAGTTAAGCAGCCCTTTGCCAGATGTAAAAATAAAACATCTTGAGAAAATGGACTGAGTGGACAAAATATTCTCTGTGCTTCATCTACATTTGTTTGTAATTTCAATAACATGATTTCATTTTTAAGAACCGAGGTCTGTACGTGTGGAGTAAGGGTGAGAATGTGCATGGTCGGGTGTGAATGGGGAGAGGTGATGGGGGTGATTTTAGAGTTGATGTGGTTGTTCATGCCTGTCTGCATGTATTTGATTGTCAGCATGAAGTGACCACTGCATAGTAGGAGTTCACTTTGATACAACTTATCACATCCTAAATTTCCTTTGGTAGTGATGTGTTAGATTCTTGTTCTTTGAGGAGTAACAAGCCTTTTTCTACCTGGTTTTACTGACATATCTGTTAACACCTGAAAACAAAAGCTCTTCTTTGGGCATGTATCTTCATTACAATAACCTCTTGTGATAGTACAGATCTATCACCAATGTACTTAGTGTATATAGTTACTGTATCTAGACTGTGCTTACAGCGATTGGCTGAGAGCTAAGCCACGCCTATTGTCTGGGCCTTAAAGGGTTGTGTGCCTAGCCAGGTCAGATCATTCCGGACTGGTCGCCCATCTGTGAAGAGCTCCTGTCTTTTGCTAATAAAAGCCTTGGTTTGGATCAACAAGTCTTTGGTTCTTTCGACGAACTCTACACCTCTATTGTCTCTTTCACTCAGGCCTTCACTTTTTTCCCTGTGTGCTCTCTCCCCTTTGCTCTTTCTCTCCCTTCACTCTCTATCCCTCACCCTCACTCTCTATCCTCTCCTCTCTCTTCCTTCCTCCCTCTCACCCTCCTTCCTCGCCCTCTATCTCTCTCCTCTCTCCATCCCTTTACCCTCTCTCTTTCTTTCTCTCTCTCTATCTTTCTCTTCCTCACAGACATATTGATGCTGACATTGAGCATGGTTGGGGGGGGGGGGTGGTGGGAGGTGGAGAGGAAGTGTGCCCTTAATGGCCGGTGCCCTTCTGTGATTGGGAAACTCCAAAATATCTGCAACTGCATTCTGAAGGGCATTGGACAGATCTCACCTTAGCACAATTCTAGTTGTATGTCACCAACGTCACTCCACACACCATTTTTGGACCTTTGTGGGATTGTGGGAAATCCAATGGGGTGTTGGTGGATGAGTGTTAGTCCAGGTTTAGCAAACTCAAAAGTAGTGAAATCTAATTTTTAGGATACAGATCTCAGGACAAGTTTCTGCTTTCAGATATGCTGCATTGGCCTCATGTCAGGTTTCAAATTGCTTTATACTAGAACCCAGAGTCATTTTCTGAAAGAAATCTATCTAACAGGAACATCAGTGGCAGGTGTACCTTTTCAATATCTTCATGTTCTGCTCCAGCTCACAGTACAGTTGATCCTGGAACACAAATTGAGTTTAAAATTAAATTGAAGATCTCAAACCAAAACAATTGGTGTTCCATAGCAAATTAATCCTTTACGACAGCTGTTAATTAAAACGGGATTAGTGCCATTTTTAAGTGATTGATTTACCACCAAATTGCACTGCAATTCGGAAATTTGTACGAAGTAGCTGATTGTCTCCTTTACCTTTATTTGATGTCAGGAATCATTTCAGCATACTTTGCTCCTTCTCTACGGTAATCTTCATAATTTAACTGTTGCTTTCCTTTAAACTGTGCACCTTCTTCTGGGCCTTCTGCCAAAATGCAGATATCTCGGACATTAATAAACCACAGGCACCTCCTCCTCCACCTTCTTTCTCAAAACTATGCTTCTTCTGCCCATATCTGCGTTCATTAGAACTTGCAGTGACACTCCTTTCTAAAAATGGCTTTGGGGTCCCGCAAATCTCTGACTGGAAGTGTATGCTCTGCAGGTTCGACCTCGGGAGTACTTTCTGGAGTATCATGTGACACGCTCTCTGCTTGACATGTGTGAAAACATCAAGACAATAGCAAAAGCGGGACTGATGCTACTGTTTCCTCGCTGCCAAGGAATCATTATTCTCCTGGTTAGCAATTAAGAATGTTCTGCAATCTGATTAATCCTGCCAATTATGAAGATATTAGTCCCCAGAAGCTTCTGCTTAAGAGGAAGATCAAAAATAAACCTCTTAAGTTTGCCTCTGCAAAACCTGAAACAATCCAAAGCAGGAGATCACTGTCACTTCCCTCCTATCTCTAGTCTGGTCTCCGCAACTGATAGAGATAGGAATACAGTGCTATATACTTCCTAATGAAAAGGATAAACATCTTCCTCTGGATTATGGAATAAGAAAACAGAGATGATAGATGCGTCCTTTACTCCATCCTGACCCACCTGGAAAACCAGGGCAGTTTTCACTTTTCATTCTTTGGTGTTCACTTGAATTAGAATGGCCAATTAGCTGCATCCCATCCACTTACATAAAGGACACATGTCATTCAAATGCAGGCTTTTTTATTTGTTTTCTCAGCAAGGAGAATGTCTATATTTACCAAGTGCCAGGATCCCCATGATTACATCAGCTCCCTTTATGATTCTCCCACATTCAATTGCCTCCTTTTTACCTGTCCCTGTGACTGCAAGAAATCCTCCATTTGTGGCCACACCTCTTCACTCACCACCATTGGGGACCTAAAACAGTCCTTCCAAGGGAAGCAAGACTTCACATGTGAATCTGCAAGGGTCATACACTGCATTTGGTGTTCCCATTGTGGTTTCCTCTGTATTGAAGGGACTGCATGCAGACTGGGAGATTGATTCGTTGAGCTCCTTTACTCTGCCCAACACAGAGTGGTGAGATTTGTCATGTGCTGCTGGAAGAGATAGTGGAGTCCGATTATATTTCAGAAGCATTTAGATCAACCATTCTCAACCTTTTATTGGCTATAGCCCCCTTAGAACTCTTAAACTTTATGGGCCCCCTTCCCTGTGAAGCAGTCAAGTTTTGGTTTCGTCTGTACTTCTACCAACAACATATAAAACATTAAAAAAAATTATGTTACGTGTGGTGAAAAGAAAACAAGGTCTTTATTTAAATGTGCTGTGGTTCCCAAGGGGAGCTGTCAGGTTCCCATTGAGAATGACTGCTCTGAAGAACCAGCAGGGATACCAGTATATCAATACAATGTTCTGCCTACAAGGCAGGTCATTTGAACAACATTTCATGAAACCCTATAAAGACAAAAGAAGAAAAACCCAACACCCAACCCCAACCAACCAATTTTCCCCTGCAACCGCTGCAACCGTGTCTGCCTGTCCCGCATCGGACTTGTCAGCCACAAACGAGCCTGCAGCTGACGTGGACATTTACCCCCTCTATAAATCTTCGTCCGCGAAGCCAAGCCAAAGAAGAAGAAGATAAATCCTCATTCCTTTTCTCGCAATACACACCTCCTGACATATTACTGGAAACGCAAGAGACTGGAGATGCTGTAATCTGGAATAAAGGGGCTCTAATCAAGGGTTCCAACCAAAAACTAATCACTCTTTTTTCTGCCACTGACGCTGAGTTCCTCCATCAGATTGATTTCTGCTCCGATCTTTTTATACCACTCCACATGATATGCAACAAATTTCTCCATGTCCCCTCAAACATTTCTTTGTGGAAGTGAGAGCACATCACAAAACAAAGAAGAACTGATCTCATTGACTTTCCACACCTTAGCTTAACATTTGAGTGAATAACCACAAAGAATTCTCTACTCCAGAACTACTGTTAGATGTCATTCTAAAAGGTGATTCATAGATTTCTAGATATTAAGGGAATCAAGGAATGTGGAAATAGTGTAAAAATGGTACTGAGGGAGAAGGTTTAAAAAAAAAATGTAGACATTCAGCCCGGTAACAGGTCCTTTTGGTCCATGGATCGTTGCCGCCCCAAATTAACCTTCATCCCCCGGTATGTTTTGAATGGTGGGAGGAAATTGGAGCTCCAAGGAAAACCCATGCAGACATGGGGAGATCGCATAAACTCCTTACATACAGTGTAGGATTCAAACCCCGGTTCCGAATGCTGGTGGTGTATAGACGTCATGCAAACTACTACGCCAACCGTACTACCTCTATTCCAACCATGCAAGCATGAATAAATTTTATTTAGACACAACAGACTACAGTAACAAGACCTTCCAGACCATGAACCACTGCCACCCAATTAACTTGCAACCCCCATACATTTTGAAAGGTGGGAGGAAACTACCTTTCAAACCCATGTAGAGTCCTTACAGAAAGTGCCAGATTCGAACCCCTGTTACTGGCACAGTAACATCATTGTGCTTTACTGTGCTACACCTCCCATGATATCAATGAATTGTGGAGGGAGGTCAAACCTTAATGTCCTTGTCCTTTGGTTTCTGCCATAATCTTCAGCCAGGATGAGAAAATATTTAGGAGTTTAAGGAAACTGCTGGGCTAAAGATGCAGGTGGTAACAGTTGCCTTTTTATATTTTCATGTGCTTCCTTTTTTTTATTCAAAGGGAATTTGAATTTTGCTTGTGTTACGACCTAGACCAGCAGCAGGTGAGGTGCCAAGTTATCAGACTTCTCAAAACATACACATTCTTGTAGAGTTTCTTTCAGAGAAATGCTTATTCATATGGATTTTTCCATAATTCTCCTCTTTCACATGGAGGTTTTGGACAAAATGACCATTACAATGGCCACAGTAGCACTGCTCTCTCTTAACAAAAAAAGACAGTCAAAGTGGTCATCTTTTTTCCATAGTCACTTTGAACCTGTGTTCCTCCCTTGACAAGAAGAACACAATAGCAGTCTTTTCTCAGAGAATGTTACTGCATTTCTAACTTCAGATGAAACTGGTTCATTATATTAAAAAGATGCTTTCTTGAAGTGTGTTCAATCACATGTCTACCTTGAGCAATACTGTTTCTTTTTCCATGGGAGTTGGCCTTCTGTTTGTTTGAACAGGTATCTTCATAGCAAACATCTATTGTTTCAAAACTTCAATGGAGAACAATAACCAAACCACTTACTGCTCTGAATTAGCAGAGAAGCTGTTATTTTGAGCAAACAGAATTCCAATTGAACAATAATGCTGGTTTTGTGATTTCTACTTGACATAGCCACTGTGTCTGCTTCAAAATGCTGTTTTAAGTGTCTTCCTGTCGAACCCAAAAGTAACTTCATGAAAATAATATATTACAACTTAAAGATTAATAAATAGCATAATTCTGTAACATTTGCCACATATATCTGATGCAGTGATTAAAACAAACTTGCTCTTTGGAGCCTCAGTGATTTGTCGGCCTCAGGTTGTTTTGGATTACTAAGGATCCCAAATAATGGATGCCAATTGGTATAATCCATTGGTGCTCTAATTTGTTTATGTTGCAGCAGCTGTTTCTTCGCTGCATAAAATAAATTGGTAAAGTAAAGGAGAATACAAATGGTGCTGAGAGATGGTGCTGGATGCAATACAGATTCATTGAGACAACACTAATTTGATTTGGTTGGGATGGGTGATCTCACTAGCAGAGAGAGATGTAGTTCAATCTCATTTCAAGCAAATCGCCTCAATGCTGTGTAACTCTATATGGCGGGCCTTCTTGATTTGTTCAGCCCATTTGCATCCTCTTTTCATTATAACAAATGCTTTCTACTAAATCTTCTGATTCATTGAATGCTTTTGACCGGTATATAATTATAATTGGTCCACATACATTAACAGGAATTAAACTCTTAAATTTAGCAGATTTTTTTAGATCATAAATAGTGCAATCTAAAAATACAAACAAAATCATTGTTGTTGCAAGAGACCAGAAGAAATCCTGGAGGAGATTTATTGTTCCCAGCTATTCAATGAAAATGATTACCATTGATAATGACCCTGCATTTACTGTTATCTAGCCAATTAACAGGACAATTTATAACCTTATCGTGAATCCCAGGAGGTCTTTTCACTTAAATATAAGTTTTCTCAATGGATCACATCAAATGTCATCTGAAAATTAAATCTCAAAATCAAAAATCTTCTTAAAGATGTGTTTCTCATCCACATCCTTGTATTTATTTATTTCACATAAAATATTTAAAGAATTTTAATGAATATCAGCAAAATAATTAAGTGAAATTTATTGTGCAGACAGTATTGCATTTTTAATTCTGAAAGTGTTAGCTCTTCATTGGAAACATCTATTCTCCATCTCATTTCACTACATTTACTCATCTCACTTCATCATTCCCTCAGGTGCAGGACTGTTTGTTCTTGGTTCATGTGTGTATTTCAAAACATGAGTCAAGAGCAAGCTGGTGTTGAGTTGAAGGTACATCTGACCTCTGGCTGTGCCTGTGCCTTTGGACTCAACACTGAGCCTGAGAACAGAACATAAATGTAATAAACCGAAGAGCCAAATGCATCTAGAAACTTTAACCTCACACCTTCCATGAGCTGTCTATAGAGTACGCATGAGCTCTCAGATCTCCTTTTGAAGTTTCTTCCTCTCACCTTAAACATATGCCCTCATCTTTTAGACATATGTACCATGAGGGAAAAATGGGAAGTTACTCCTAGTTCTCGATTCTCTCACAATAAGAAATCTCCTCCCCACATTCAACCTGTCAGGACTACTCATAACCTTGTATGTTTCAATTTTGTCTCCCATCACTTATCTAAACGCCTGTTGATATGAGGTTAATCTATCTAACCGCTTCTTACTAGATAACCTGCTCATTCCAGGCAGAAGTCTGGTAAAGATTTTCTGAACTGCTTCAAGGCATTAGTGTCCTTTCTTAAATAAAGAGACCAATACTGTATTTAAGGCAGGGATTAATAGGCTTTTGATTAGCCAGAGTACGGAGAGATGGCCGGGGAATGGAGCTGAATGGGAGAATGGATCAGCTCATAATTGAAAGGCAGGACAGACTCAACATCGTCTATTTTGACTGCTATGTCTTATGATCTAACAGAACTTCTGATGAGGACTAATCAAAGTCCTACAAACTTGAAGCATCAACTCCCTGCTTTTATATTTGAAACAGTAATCAATGATATTATAGTAATAATATGATTCAATTTTACCTACAGTACTGTGAAATTTTATTTTCAACAATGGTGAGATATCTTTCTTCATGCATTCTGGAAATCTAAGTACAGTACACATACTAGTTCTCCTTCATTCAATGGTTCAAAAAAAGCAATAATTTGGTCAAAAAATGAGCTCCCTTTTACTAAACTATATTGACCTTGCCTGATTATTTTGACTTCTCCTAAGCCAATGGTTTCCAACCAGTGGGCCACGGAGACTTCCCAACCCACTGAGGTCAGGGTGGTTCTGAGGTCATGTCTTGGTGCTTTTGGGTGTCCTGGAGTAGGGTGGTGAGCAATCTGCCATTGAGGTCAGTGAGGTCACCTGGCCAACCCTCAATATAATGGCTTGGTCCTCAGCACTCAGTCACAGTTCCTATAAGGCCTCCACACAAGGCAGATTCAGACAGATTCAGAAGTATGTGTATCTTGTCTTCTAATTGCTTGTTATTCTTCACTTCAGTCAAGACTCAAGAGGATCCTGTTCGTAAGTTTAGACACATGACATATTTCTCATCTAACATTGGATATAAATTATTTTTGCAAAAACTTTCATTGAAGATTTACCCTGGATGGCGTTGCTTGACTGTAGGATATGTTGCAAATTTACTTGGCAATTACAAGCAAATGAATAACCTTTAACATTCAAGAAACAATCCCAACACTATGGAACTAAATTAAACATAAACTAACAGACTGCGTATTTATGTATGGTAATTGGTCAGAAGATGATCCCATCATAAATTGTAATAAAATTAGTGTTTTCCTATGTTATCTCATGTGCTGATCACAATTTGGATATTAATTTCCTCTAGAAACTTCTATTTTTTTCTGAGATAAAACCTTTTTTAGATTTTTGAAAATAGACTCATTTTTGAGACAAATAAAAATAACAAAAGCCTGTTAACCATACCCATTATATCAATAAACACTGAAGACAAAGGCACAAAACCACATTGGATGCAGATCTCAGGAGTGCATTACCTACAACAAAACCAATGATGTGGAAACTGGTGAAGAAACATCAGGAAGAGGGGCCCTCATTAAAGTGGCTTGAGCTTTGATTTTAATTGGGAGTTTCTTTTGCTCAGTGTATGCTTGTAGTATTTTTTGTTCTTTAAAAAATATTAAATAAAATATTTTAAATTAGGTAAAGATGTGTTTCTTACGGAGCTTCCTTTGACTTGAAAATATTGCTCAGTCATTGCCACTAGTGGGCCGTGGCACATTAGGCCGGAAGCCGATGAAGGTCGAGAACCACTGTCCTAAGCCGTCTGCTATCATGTTTTTAATGATAGCCGCTGATGTTTGATGCTATTTTTATCCATACAGTGAAAACTATAGATTCCTCTCGACTTTCACTTCCAGTGAAAACTCTCTTTTTCTCTTTCCTACTTCTGATGAAGCGTCTTCATGCTGAAACATTAATTCTGTTTCACTTTCCACAGACACGGTCTATCCCTGCTGAGTTTCTTGCATGTTTGTTTTTAAATTAAATTTTAAATTTAAATTTAGACATACAGCACAGAAACAGGCCATTTCAGCCCACAAGTCTGTGCCGCCAAATTTACACCCAATTAACCTATCCCTAGTGCATTTCGGTAAAATTCTAACTTTCTCTTTTCTGGTTGTATCTAAAATGATCTCTCGCTGCTCTATTCACATCATGAATCTCAGCCAGAATGGAGCTGATTAGATAGCTCCCTGTTCAATCATATCTGGTGTTGGTACGGCTGATAGTGACCAAGGCAAGTGATACACACATAATCCACTTGAAAATATCCTTCACTTGCCACAATTTATGAGGAGAGTGCTTCAGTTGTGTTCAAGGGATTCATGCTGTTTGTGGTGACTGTGTATTTATGTATGGTAATTGGTCAGAAGATGATCCCATCATAAATTGTAATAAAATTAGTGTTTTCCTACATTATCCTTCAATGAGGACAGTCTGCTTGCTGTAATCTGTATTTTCTGCAAGTCAATTACATCAATACTCTCTTTAATAAATTTGCCTACCAAAAATATGCAAAAGGTATGGACCTTTTGTGTAGCACATACAGAGAAATATTGAAAATAGGACCAAAACAAAGACATCAGCCCTTCGAGCCAGTCCTATCATTTACCAAAATTATGTCTGATCATATGTCTTCCTGCTTTCTTTCAATTCCTCTTGATCCTTTTAGCCAACTGGGTTACATCAAACTCCCTACCTCTGGCAGGGAGTTCCACAAATTCTCAACTCTCTGACATCTGGAACTTTCTTCCTTTATCTCACCTGTCTGGTCCTGTCAGAATTTTATATCTCTCTTAATGAGATCCCCGCTCATTCTTCTAAGTTCCAATGAGCATAACCCTCGTCTATCCAGTCACTTTGTGCATCAGTCCTGCCTTCTCAAGAATTAGTCTGAAGAATCTTCGTTGAATCCCTTTAATAGCAAATTAAATGTTAAAGACAGTGCAACAAATCATGCAATTCAAATTGCATGCCGGTGCTACTCATTGACAAGAAGAAGTGATTCTGTCACTTAATTGTGCAAATCGTCAAGATCAAGCACTCATCACCTTCTCAGAGGTAATTAAAAAATAGCAAGAAATGCTTCTGTTGTGAACATCACATGGCTGAATAAAATGAAGAAACCATCAATTGTTTTTATATCCTAATGGAAAATTGCAAGGTCAACTAAACATGATGACCCCTTGTAGCAAAACAAGAAAGTGTGCGGATACTGTGATTGAAGTAAAAACACAATGCTGGAGAAACTCAGCAGGTGAAACAGTGTACTTTAGGTAGCCAAGATGAAGATACAAAACCAATGGTTCGGGCTTGAGCCCTTCATCAAGGTATGAGAAAATGTAGGCAGGTGCCTGAACAAAATGGTGGGGGAGGGGGTGGGGGAGGGGAAGGGGAGGAGCATAAGGCCACAGTGGATAAGATAGGGAGCAGAGGGAGGAGGGAGAGGAGGGATGATTCTGTGAATGGAGAGGGAAGGGGGTGGAGACCTGAGAAAAGAAAACAAAGGGAATGGGGAGGGAGAATGAAGAGTAGGCCAGCAGAAACCGGAATAGAGGATGTTACAGCCGTCCAGTTGGAGAGTGGCCAGACCGAAAATTAGGTGTTGCTCCTCCAATTTACAGTTATCAGTCATGATGTAGCATTCATTATTAAAAAAAAAAATAGCTGTTATTCCAGTTTAAATTGTGCATTAAGGTGTTCATTGCCTGTTAACCTGAATCTGCAAATATGATATGTTTCCGATTTGGTGTGGAGTTATTGATGATGGTTTATTGTGAAGCATCAGCTGTAACTGTTGTGCTCAGAATCCCTGATGGTCCAAGCTGATCTGTAGAGACAGAAAATTGAGTCCTTGGGAATTGTGTAATGAACTAATTCTCAGTCATGGCAACAGAACAATTTAATACTAATGACAATTGAGATGAGATCTATTGAATGAATTATTTTGCTTACGTGTCCTCTCTGGATCTGTGCCAAGCAATTCTTCACGCTGTGGGTAGCTTTGCAATCAATTCTACACATATATATATATATATATATATATATATATATATGTAAAAAGACATTGAAGATGTGTGCGGTGCAACAGGAAATCAAAGCAAAAGCGTCTGACAGTAGACGGAAGGCACTAAGAATGATAATATTTAATAGATAGGAGAAAAGGGAGTGTGGCATGATTCAGAAGAGTGAAGACAGGATGTGATATTTCAGGAATCTAACAGAACAAAACAAAGGAATAGCTTAATGAGGGAGATGATGTGGAAAAGAGTACTGGTAGGAAGGGTGTGGGGCAGATAACTAGAGTTAAATACAGCTGGAAGAATAAAGGGAGAAGGGAATACTTTTAAGGGGTTTGACATTATTTTTGAACAGTAATAAGAGAAATACTCCAGCTGCTATTTAATTTCATGAACAGTGATGTGACTGCTACATGCAACAACAACAGTAGTCCAGCCCTCTGTAACATTGAACACCTACCATCTATCCTGGCCTTACCCCCCAACAATTCTAGATGGAATTTTGTGCCCCTATATCTAGACAAATTACAATCCATGTTAATAACAAGACATGTTTGTTGTGTGCTTGGCCGCATGAGATGACTGGTAAGGAACTTGATAATAATTGTAGGGAATGTGACAGGTTGGTAGGAGAAATAAAGGATGCATAAAGGATTAAAAAAAACAAGGATGATGTATACCTGTCTGCATGAAGCTTCCGGGAGCCCAATTATTTCATCAACCGTATTTTGTCTAACTACCTGTTAATTTTGAAGTAGTTCAATATTTTAAAGTCAGTTCTGTGAATAAAAACAGGAGTCTGTATTCTTGAACCAAATCACAATTTATTTCAGTTATCCACACCTACACATACATATAAGGTTTCTGTCTAAATTAATTTATTTTGTTAGGTACCCATTTCAGCCACTGATTAATAACTGAAATACTAAAGAGATGAGCAGAGCATTTCACGCTGTGCAGTGGAATGCTTTGGGAATTCAAGCAAGTGATCTCACCACACCTTCTGTTGCCTTGAGAGCCAATAAATATTTAACCTCAATCAGTGTTTCAGTTTAAATAGCTTCGGAGAGTTCTGTTCCAGCAACATAACCAGGCATGTCTTTATGTCCCGCTCATTGGTAGCCACTGAATAATTTAAACCAGTCGACCGGTGCCAGTTTAAACTAGATATTCAAGCTGACTGGGTCATATCAGGTTAAGAGGAAGCCAAAAAAGGCTGGGGGCAATCTTCAGGTTAGGCAGCATGAATGGAGAGAAATGAACAGCTAGCTGATGTTTCAATTTGGGACCTTTTTCAAGACAGAAGATTACCTAAGCTATGAAAGCAATGATGTTACACCTTAATCCATTTTAACATAGAAATAGAAAACCTACAGCACAATACAAGCTCTTCAGCCCACAAAGTTGTGCTGAAAAATGTCCCTACATTAGAAATGACTAGGTTTACCCATAGCCTTCTCATTTTCTAACCATGGACCTATCCAAAAGTTTCTTAAAAGACCCTATCGATCCAGTTCCATCACCGTTGCTGGCAGCCCATTCCACGTACTCACCACTCTGCGTAAAAAACTTACCCCTGACATCTCAGCACCTTAAACCTGTGTCCTCTTGTGGTGACCATTTCAGCCCTGGGTAAATACCTCTGACTATCAATGCCTTTCATCATCTTATACACCTCTAATCAGGTCATCTCTCATCCTCCATTGCTCCAAGGAGAAATGGCCAAGTTCACTCTGTGGTGCGCTATCGAACAGAAACAAACATAAAGTCTGTTCAACAGGCTTTATTCGACATAAACTTTCACAGAGCCAGCTGTGAAGAGTGCTGTTGTAAGTTCTGAGAGTGTCTTCAAAGGGCCGGCTTTGGCTTATATCCTGGAGGGTGATTGACAGCTGGCCAAGTGTTGTCTTGTTCCCGTGCTCTTCTGCAGGTACAGAGGTTGCCCCCTGCAGAAGGCCATTGGTGTACCACCACACACTCAACCTGTTTTCATAAGGCATGCTCCCTAATCCAGGCAATATCCTTGTAAATTGCCTCTGCACCTTTTCTATGGCTTCTACATCCTTCTGGCACAGTATTCCAAGTGGGGTCTGACCATGGTTCTATACAGCTGCAACATTACCTCTGAGGCTCCTAAATTCAATTCCACGATTAATGAAGGCCAATACACTATATGCCTTCTTAACCATGGAATCAACCTGCTTGGCTACTTTGAGCATCCTGTCGACTCGGACTCCAAGGTCCCTCTGATCTTCCACGCTGTCAAGAGTCTTACCATCAATACCATATTCTGCCATCATATTTGACCAACCAAATTGAACCACTTCGCACTTATCTGGGTTGAACTCCATCTGCACTTCTCAGCACAGTTTAAAAAAAAATTGTTCTTTTTTTTTAGAAAGATACAAAAGTAAAAATAAAAGAAAAAAAAGAAGAGAAAAAACATACTAATCTAACCCCTCCCACTAATGGTCACCAGCACATAAATTGTAAAAAATTGAGCATTGGACTCAGACATCAGATAGAAAACCCCCAAAGCACTCCTGCCTAAGTAATCAAATTATAATCATCGTCCATGAATGAGCCCCATATCTTGTCAAATTCAACCTTGATCTCTTTAGCATTAGATGTAATTTTCTCCAAACTAAAGCAAATCGTAACATCCTGTAACCATTGCAGATAAGTTGGTGCTCTGTAGTCGTTAATTCTTATTAAAAAAATGCTCATCTGGCTATCAATGAAATAAAAGCTACTGTTCTTTTTTGAGTTGAATTCAAGGAAAATCCTCTCTTCTAGGGAATAACCGAACAAAGCAAGAAATTGACACAGTTCTAATTTAATCCTAACAGCCTAGATTTGCATTTTATGAATTTCCCACTGTAACCTCTGACAGCCCTCCACACTGTCCACAAGACCCCCAACTTTTGTGACATCAACATACTTACTAACCCATCCATCCACTTCATCATCCAAGTCATTTTTAAAAATTATGATGAATAAGGGTCCCAGAACAGATCCTTGAGGCACACCACTGGCCACCAGTCTCCATGCAGAATATGACCCATCTACAACCACTCTTTGTCTTCTCTGGGCAAGCCAGTTCTGGATCCACAAAGCAATGTCCCCTTGGGTCCCATGTCTGCTTACTTTCTCAATAAGCCTTTCATGGAGTACCTTATCAAATGCCTTGCTGAAATCCAGATACACTACATCTACTGCTCTTCCTTCATCAATGTGTTTAGTCACATCCTCAAACAATTCAATCAGGCTCATAAGGCACGACCTGCCCGTGACAAACCCATGCTGACTATTCCTAATCATACCTCTCTGAACAGTTGATGTTTCAGTTTGGAACCATTTTTCAAGACAGAAGCTATGGAAGCAATCATCTTACAACACAATCCACTTTATGTCAGCTCGAGGTTGATGTTCAATGTAAACTCATGTTTATTGTTATCTGATTGTACAAGGATGACTCAACAAAACAGTGTTCTCTGCTCAGTACAAATGGAGAAACCTTTCATTGAAACTACACTTTTCAAAGTGGGACGAATGGTGATCTATGAAGCTGGGATGCTTCTGAGTTTGATTTACATCTCCAGCCCTGAGAGAATATATACTTTGATTTTTAGTGGGCAGGCCTCAATTAAATATGAAGGGTTGAATTTACATTTAGTTATTCATAAAAAAATAGATTTACGACATGGTAAGAGGCCCTTTCAGCCCACAAGCTTGTGTCGCCCAATTACACCCAATTGACCTATGGCCCAGGTATACTTTTGAACAATGGGAGGAAACCAGAGCACCTTTGAATAGTGGGAGGAAACTGGAGCACCTGGAAGAAACCCATGCAGACATGGGGAGAATGTAAAAACTCCTTACAGACTGTGCTGGATTCTCACCCTGGTTGCTAGCGTTGTAACAGCGTTGCACTAACTGCTACCCCTCCCTATGTCCTGGCTGTGGATATGGATTAAATCTCAAAATATAATGAGCTGGAGTAAAGTTGTCATTCTCCTTCTGCTGGCTCTCCTTGACAATAACCATGGTGCTCTACAAATGATTGCCTCTTCATTCTTGATTGCAATGCTGATTGCCAAAGGCAAAAACAGGACAGTGGATGTGAATGTCAGCTGATTGTCAGTTCAATATTCCTTTATTAGCCCCTCATTTGTTACTAGTGTGAATATAAGACTCGTAAAGTAATGTCTGCCCAAAATTGTATTGGCAAGACCTCAGTTTATGTCCTTTGTCCTTTTGTTAATTTCTTCACGCACATGAGTATAAATGGAACAGTAGCATAGAGATCCTGCCCCTTATCTCTGAGGGGTAAGGTCACTTAACTAGAAAATATGCAACAATTTCACACATCTTCTCCAACATCTTTAGACTATACGTTATGCTTTTTTCCCCTTAAAATCAAATTGCTGAAAGTAAATTAAGCAATCTAGTAGAATGTAGTGCAATAATAATGTAACTTGAAGTTCTTAATAACAAGAATGACCTTCTTAACACAGTAAATGGATGTGACATAACCATATCCTCTAATAAGTGTAGAAAATAGTGTGTAAAGTTATATTGCATGAGCCATGTTTCAACTTTATAGTTTAGTTGAAACATGAATTGAAAGGTGAAATAATACTGCAATAGAAAGCCCACGATGCCTGTACATGGACTGGTGTCTCATCATCTGGTCCTACTTCCTCTCATAAATTTAGCTCACAAAAATTGTGGCTTTAGGCTTTGCCATCATAAAACCGATAAAGTGTTTCTGCCCTGACAACCTATTGTCTTACATGGATGCTGCCTGACATGCGGAGTTTCTTCAGAATTTTGTGTGTCACTGCTTTTTCTGACCACGTTATTTTGCTTTTTTCTCCCCCATTTCTAGTGTGCGCACAGACCCTCTTTGTAAATTAGACATTTTTTTTTCTTCGGATGCAGGGCGAGGCAAAATGTAACACACCCTGAAGATCTCTTCCATGAAAATTATTTCTGGTATATTTATTCCTTCTTCCAGTGACAATTCAACAAATAGTATCACTGATTACAGATATGCCTACCAGGCACTAGATCTCATAAAATGTTGCTGAAGTCTTCAGTAGTGAAAAGGCTGACCAAAGTCAGAGACAATTCATGAGATTCTTTGGTCTTAAATCCATAGCATTGGGATTTTGCTACTTAGTTTTTTATAAGGCACCCAGCCTATTAGGAATTTGGAGGTTCCTCAGGCATGTGTAAAGGTGTTACAAATAAGCACACCCATGTTCTGACCCTGCGAGAGACCCATAGAACAAGAACACATCTCAATGCAGTAGATTTGAGAAGCTGTAAAAGCAGCTGGCCACATTTTTCCTTTAATGTACAAAGAAGGTCTTCTTATTAAAAAATTGCCATGTCAAAACATTTTTTCATCATTTCCCTAGCTTGCTCCCATTTCCTTGAATATGAGAAATTTGTAACACTTCAAATGTTTATTATCGTTAGATTGAAGAGTCTGAAATGCAATGCTGTCCTATTATTTCAACACTGCTTTTGATACGCTTTTTATCCTGTGAGATTTCTTCTGCTGAAATATGCATGTGTTTTATGCTAGCTTATTCACCAAAACTCTCGTAAATGCTACAATTTTCATTTTCATCTTATTTGTCTCAGTCCTCTCAAATTATCTATGCTATGCTGTCTAATCATTTCAGGTAGCTTATCCAAGTTGCAAATTGCTTTGAGATTTTAAAATCCTTCTGTGATTGCGCCCCAACTCATTCTGATGAATCTTAACAGTTACATAAATTACAATATTCTTGAAGGTAGTGAAAAATGTATGACAGATTTTGTGGCCAAACATTTTTCTAAAAGACTTTATGAAGATGGAGGGTTATGGGCATTGTGCAGGGAGGTGGGACTAGAGAGGGGTGTTTGGTTCGGTGCGGACTAGAAGGGCCTAATGGCCTGTTTCCGTGCTGTAATTGTTATGTTGTGTTATATTAGACTAAATTATGATGTGAAGTTCTTAAATAAATTATGATGAAATGTTGGCTTAGTTTAGTTGGGTCCACAATTTTATACTTACGTTAATTAATACTTGAGCCATCCATATATCAAGTCTAGATTTTGGAAGCATTTCATTCAACAATGAATATAGTTCCATGTGAACTTTAGTCATCATTAGAAATCAGTTGAGCACTGCCCATATACTGTGGAAATTTACACATCCTTTCACAAGGTGGCAGTTAAGCATAGGAGTTTCCAATCCCAGCCACAACCTAAAGATTTTTATTGTTGGAAGGCTTGGTCAAATGAAGAAAATTAAGACTTGCTTTTCAAATCTCAGCTCTCCCAAAGTGTCTTATAGTCAAGTCTCATTTGAAATATATGATCAGGAGGGAAATCCTGCAGGCCATGTTATGATTTCATGAATAGTGATAAGAAAATGGACTCAAAATGCCATGGGAATAGCAAGCTACTTGTAGACTTTGGGAAAAGAAAATCAGAGGTGTACGATCCAGTAATCACTGGGGGAGTGGGTGAGCAAATTTAAATTCCTAGGAATCACTATTTTAGAGGACCTTTCCTGGATCCCACATACTAAGAAAGCACATCAGCACCTCTACTCCAGGAGTTTGTGGAGGTTCGTTATGACATTGGAAACCTTGGCAAACGTCTACAGATGTGTCATGGAAAGTGTAGCATGAGGGACACCAGTACCTCTGAGCAGAATCCCCTGCAAAAGATAGTGGACATGGCCCAGTACATCACAGGAAAACTCTCCCCACCATTGAGGAAATCAACCTGTAATGCTGCTGTTGGAGAAAAGCAACAATCATCAAGGAGTTGCACCACCCAGCACACGCTCTGTTCTCTCTACTGCTATAAGGAAAGAGGTATCGGTGCCACAAGACTCACACCACCAGGTACAGGAACATTTGCAACCACTTCACCATCAGCCTGTCAATCAGGGACTCACTTAAGGACTCTTACTTTGCATCTTATTTATTACTTAATTTTTTTTCTCTGTATTTGCTCAGTCAATTTGTTTACATTTCTATTTGCTTTCATTTCTTTCTTTTGTATACATTTCTTTTTCTCGCGTACAGTTTACATGACCAATAAGTAGAAATTCTGCCTGGCCCATGGGAAAAAAAAGTCTCAGGCAAGTATGTAATGTCATGTATTAACTCCGACAATAAAATTTGAACTTTGAACTTGTACCCACCAGCTGGACTTGGACTTATCTTAGGTGACCATCCTTACCCTCAGGGATGTCGTAGAACAGAACATAAACCTGAAATGCAGAAAAATCTTTGACAATTTGTCCAGCCACATTACCAGAGTGAAACACGAATGTCTGCAGTTGCTGCGATTGTAGTAAAAAAGACTGTAGTAAAAAAAAGTGCCTAGTGGCCACCCATTTCTATCCCCATCCCATTCACTTGCTAACATTTCTCATTGACTGCCAGACTGACATCACCGGCAAATTGGAGCAATAAAACCTCATCTTTCATCCGGGCACCCTTTAATTGGATGGTATTAACAATGACATCTCTGTATTTCATTTGACAATCCCCTCACCCCATTTCTTCCCCTGTCGCCTTCCTCCAGCTCTGTCTCTCTCCCTTTTCCCCTCTGTCTCCTTTCACACAGACAAAATCAATTCTCACCTCTCCCCTCATCATATCTAATGAACACCGTTTTGTTGGTCTGGACTCCTCTCCCAGGCAGCGCTGTCTCAATCCTGAGATTTCGTGTTTTTTGCTTATTCTGCTTTTTCCTTGAAGAAGGGCTCAGGCCTGAAAGGTCAGCGACATATTTTTGTCTCCTCAACAAAATATCATAAGGAAAGCATTTTGTAATCAATGGCAACACAAATTGCCCGCGTTCTATGTGAAAATGCTAGTAATTCATTGCAGAAGTGTCAGGAAAGGTCGTTTTCTGCAAAACTTTCATGTCTCATGCATTTAGGACAGTGGTTCTCAAACTTTTTTTTTCTACTCACGTTTCACCTTAAGAAATCCCTTACTAACCACAGAGCACCTATGTCATTGCAGCTCTGTGGTTAGTAAGGGATTACTTAAGGTGGCATGTGAATGGGGGAAAAAAAGGTTGAGAAGCATTGATTTAGGACATGAATGCAAAAGTTCTAAATGTCATCACAAGTGTTCCCTTTTTAAATGTTGAGATTTCTTGCAGGCACTTTAAACCATGGAAACTGCAAACTTATTCATGGATTCCATCAGTCAAATCTGTGGTTTTGCACTTCTGTTGGATCTTAGATTCCATTACCTTCTTTGTGACTGCTGGCTAAGATGCAAAAATATGTTCCACCTTTTTAAATTACTTTTTTAGAGTTAAATATTTTTTAAACATTTACATTTTGCTAGAATTTTAGGGTGCTTAGATCCAATGCTACATTTCAATTTTTGGAAACAATTATTTTTAAAAAATGATTCATATTTAATTCATTTATTGCCTCTGAATATTTCAGCAACATGGTGAAGATTAAGAATTAAGAACTTAGTTGGAGAATAGAAAGGAAGAAACCAATATTCTACCTTGTTGAAACATTGATCCAGGATTCATGTAAAATTTACAATGCTACCTGAACCCCTTCCTCTGGGTCTCAGCCAAATGGTTCCCTTTGCTGAGAGACTCAAAGTAAGGAAAGGTGCAGATGCAGAAATATTGCAATATTCTAACATTCCAGCAGACGAGTTCTTATCAGAAGCAATTTTAGTGCTTTAGCAAGCAAGGAGACCCTCTTAGGGAACATCATTAAGAGGCTGAAGAAATAATGAAATTTATTGGTCGTGAATTCACTTTAATGGCTGAAACATAAAGCTTAATTGCTCAAATAAATGTGCCTGCACTAGCTGTTCTGCAGAATCTTCACATTCTTACAGTTCCTGCTCTCCTTCTCAATTTGTAGTCTTTCTCTTAATATTTTTACTCTGTACTCCTGGAATTCTGCATCCTTATGGATAGAAGAACAAATGAGCAGTGAAGGATCAGGGCATTTGCACCATTCACACACTTGTTTAAACACACTGAAAAACTAATCTGGACTGATGATTTAAAGATGTTTTGAGAAGGGTAAAATTCTATGAAAAAGATAAAATACTGGATGGGTGGATACATTTTCACACTGAGCAACGTGCAGTGATAAATCTGAACATCAGGAGGAGAAAAGCAGAAGTGTAGATTCCAGTGTTCATTTTGAGATCAGAGGTGGAGATCAGCAAATTTAAATTCCTTGGTGTCATTATCTCGGAGGACCTTTTTGGACCCAACACAGGAATGTGATCTTTTCTTTCTCAGGAGTTTGCGGAGGTTTGGTATGACCAAAAAAACTTCTATAGGTGTGTAATGGAAACTGTGATGACCAACTGCTTCATGGCCTGGTATGGGGACACCTATATCTTTGAGTGGAAAGCCCTGCAAATGGTAGTGGACACAGCCCAGTGCATCAGCGCAAGACTCTCTGTACCATCGAGAAAATCTGCATGGAACTTGGAGAGCAGCAGCAATCATCAAGGATCTACCCCACATGGACATGCATTTTTCTTGCTGCTGCCGATAGGAAAGAGGCATAGGTGCCACAACACTTGTATCTCCAGGTTCATTGGCAGTTGCTATCCCTCCACCATCAGACTCCGAAACAATAAACTCAATTAGAGACTCATTTAAAGACTCTTAATTGTATATTATTACTGAATGCTTAATTTCTGTATTGCACAGTTTATTTGCATTTTCTTCTTGTGTACTTTTCTCTCTTTTGTCAAGATATCTTTCCCTGGGTACAGTTTTTTTTTGCACTACCGCCAAGTAGAAATTCTGCCTGGCCTGCAAGAAAGAAAATCTCCTTATTGTATGTGATGTCATGTATGCACTCTGACAATAATTCTGAACTTTGAATTTTGAACTTTGAACACCCAGGTTTCCTCCTACCTTTCAATATAGTACAGGAATTGTAGGTTAATTGGGGTAATTGGGCAGCAAGGGGTTGTTGGTCGGAAAGGCCAGTTACTGTGCAGTAGGCCTAAATATTAAAAAAAAACAAGGATCTAGTTACAGAAGGACAAACAGTGTCTCTGAACCCAGAGCACAATTATTAGTTTTGCCGTTATGATAGTGGGAAACTCTGACCAATGAAGAACAACCAGATTCAGGTGTTCTTGTGGTCCAGGTAACCTAATCTGTATAAAGTATGCTGTTTGGCCTGCTGAGTTTCTCCAGCATTGTTTTTACACCATCAAGTACCCAGAGAATTGAGGTAGGTTCACATTTTTTCTGAGACAGGAGTGGTATGCTCCGTAACCAACCTTAAAAGCACTTCATCACAGCATTCATTGACACAAGTATGATGGGTGTCCTTTTGAAGCAGGTGGGGACTTTAACAGTTAAAGTGAAAGGTTGGTCTAACGGAACATGGCCAGGTGTACCATATGGGCTGGATGCTTTCTTGGATTCACCCTTCTGACAGTTCTTTTCATGTCAACCTCAGAGCACAAGAATCACCCGGGGCCGTGGGAGCTCGTAAAGGAACGTCATTGATTTTCATTTTGAATGAACAGAAAAGGCATTGAGCTCTCTTAGAAGACATATTTTTGCATTAAATGATACTATCTTGTTAGGCATTATAAGCTGTGATGGCGTGAAAGCTGTAACACACCTGCTGAACATATTTCTGAGGCTTCAGTTCAGTCTGCAATTGTCCTTTTGCATCATTAATGGACTTCTGGGGGTTGCACCTGGACCTCTGTATGCCCCTGAATTGCCTGATCTGAACACCACAGATCTGTCCTTCAACATATTGTACATCTCTTGATCCATCCATGGCTTCTGATTAGGCTACCCTCTGATAGTCTTAGTGGAAACACAACCATCCATGTATAAGTTGGTAATATACATTCAGGTCCATCTCTGGGTACTTGATGGTGTAAAAACAATGCTGGAGAAACTCAGCAGGCCAAACAGCATACTTTATACAGAAAAGGTAAAGACAGACAATCAAAGGTATGAAAAAAAATGTAGGCAGGCAACTGGACCAAATGGTGAAGGGAGGTTGGGAGGGACGGGATGAGCACGGTCTCACAGGCAGGAGTTAATAGGGGGATAAGGTAGGGAGGGCCCACAAGCATACAAGGGGAGGGGGAATGTTCTATGAATGAAGAGGGAAGGGGGTGGAGAGCTGGAAGAAAGAAGATTGAGGGAGAACAGGGAATAGGCCAGCAGAAACTGGAGAAGTTGATTTAATGCCATCCAGTTGGAGAAAGCGCAGACAGAAAATTAGGTGTTGCTCCTCCATTTTATGAATGGCCTTGGTTTGGCGATACTTGAAGCTGTGGACAGATGCATCAGCTTGGGAGTGGGTCGCAGAATTGAAATCACTGATGTGGACAGAGTGAAAGTGCTCAGCAAAGCCATCTTCCAGTCTGCGTACAGTCCCTCCGATGGAGAGAACTTCCAGTCTACTGACTCCAGATAGTCACATCACTGCTCCTTTGTCAGCTCTGACAAAGTCAGAGTCATTTCTGTATTTCCCACATCTCAAATTGAGTGCGTACCATCATTTGTCACTTAACGTTCACAATACATTCTGTGAAATAGGACATTATGCGATTTGGACATTGTACGAACACCATATTATAGTGACATAGGCATTTATTATTATTATCATAACATATGTACTGACCATTATATGCCTGGCAGCGCCATCACTTTATATACTAGAGACATGAGATGCATGTGTTGCCTGCGAGAAGCCGCTACGTCCTGTTCCCTGGTTGGGATTTCTGAACTCTATTTTACATTATGGGACCACGGATGTATGTGTAGTCGGACATTGCCTGAACGGGTATTATGTGGTGCATGACTGTAGTTAAATCTATGGATAGTGGATGGGAGCGTGGAGAGTATGAAATGGGTTTAGGTAACATTAGTGTAAAAATAGGTGATGATGGTTGGGGCCACTTCAGTAGAGTGAAGGTTAATTGGGGTAATTGGGCGGCAGGGGCTTGTGGGTCGGAAGGGCCAGTTACTGTGCAATAGGCCTAAATATTAAAAAAAAAACCAAGGATCCAGTTACAGAAGGACAAACAGTATCTATCCGATTATATGAATAACAAAATCTTTATCCAGTCAGGAATTCTAGCTCCATAATAGTCACCTGAACCCTTGAAATTAACAGGTTCGAAAAACTTGTTGATTCCTTGAATGGAATGAGTGTGTTCTTTATATTTAACTGGTTTGTATGAGAGCAGTAGGAGCTGTGTCACCAGGGTGTGATGATATTCACTCAGTTCAATAACAATTTGGTCTTCATTACAGGAAGTAATTTGCACTTCATTAACAGGAAAATTATACCATCGGCTTGCCTTATAATTGAACGAAATGAAACAATGCAAAGCCTTGTTATAACAGCAAAATCTACACACTCCTTTTGCGCTTCAAGCTCTTAACTTGCTTTATAGAGGGACTTTGGGAAGAAAATAAACCACTTAAATTAAATATATTTTGTTTATAGTTCAACCTCAAAGTGCAAATTTTCATGGAAAATGCTCCCATAAACAACAGCTGAGTTACAAGTAATTACAAGCAAATAGATGTTATTAAGATATTACGTTGCCTCATGGGAAGTTTCATGCAAATCGCAGCCCAGGAGTATAACTTAGTGATTGAACAAGTAAAGGCCTTACAATCCTGTCTTTTTGAACATTAGGGGGGTGTTGGGGGGGGGGGGGGGCGGTGGGGGGAGGTGGTGGAGGGGGAGGGGTGATGGAAACAAATGCTAAATTAATCCATATTAATTGACCCATGAGCTAGTCCTCCTTTTATGGATGCTCAGTATTCCTGGGTTGTTCTATTTTGTAAATTCATTCTTTAATAAATACTGTAGAACTTAAGTTATCAACAGTTATTAGCTGTTTAGGGTCACAGAGAGAAAATGTCTATCGGCAGAGAAAAGAAGAATCTCATAGTTCATGGAGTAAAGCTGTAAATAGTCCTAATTAGGGTCAGGTTTATGTTTTACTTCAGAAAACAATTACTTTTACAATTTTAAACTTTTATTTAAATATTTATTCATTTATCTTTCAATCTATTTATTTATTTCCTAATTTTGTTTTCACTGGTGCTTGAGGTTGCTGGTTGCTTCGATACCAGATAATGGGGATTTTATTGTATTTAGAACTCTCAATTGCATGCTATAAACAGAAAGGCTTCAATACTGAATTAAATCAATATTTTTCAAGACTGAAATTAATAATTTCTTTATTTGATAAAATGTAGGATATAGAACAAATGTTGGCCAATAGGTGTATTGAACTACAATTGAATCAAAGCATGAAATGGTTACAATGTGCAGAGAATTGAGGAAGAATGATCCTTTTTTTAACCTTTTTGATCCCTCGCTTATCTGTTTTCAATTATCACCTACTTTCTTATCAGATTTCATAATATGCAATCCTTTGTGAATAATAATGTTCTGCATAGAACTTACATTATTTTTCCATTCTGAAGTGTCTCCCTACCTTCCGGGAATGGCCCTTCACACAGGAAGGACCAAAACTCCAAATGTCCGTATCGCATCGTGAATTTAGACAGACTGCCTGGTGCAGTATTTAAGGAGGCTGGACGATCTATGCATTAGCCTGTGGTTCACGGATCGCCTGCAGTTTAGACCGCAGGTGATCCATGAAAATAACAGGGGTCGAGGAGGTAAAATGTGGGAATGGGAATGAGTCCTTATTCCTGCTCCGATCTTTTTACACAGACTGCTTTCTGGTAAATTGCGAATAAGTTCGTGGAACGCAGTGGATATGTAAAAAAAACCATAATTGTTTCACCTTCCATCCACTGTCATTATCTCCACACTTCCCTCCTCGAACTGACTCCATTTACCCATCAACTCCTCTTCTGCATTGACCTACTGGCTGCCAATTCCTGTCTACCCTTCCCCCTTCCCCCTCTCACTTCTTCATTCTGAATCACTCTCCTTTACACCCTCAGTTCTTTATACTAAGTTTTGACTGAAAATCTTACTATCTCTTAAATGCTACCTGATTCGTTACATTCCTCCAGCAGTTAAGTTTCTTCACACCAGAAACTGATTGACTTATGATAGTTACCAAAATATTCAGTGATTGGAGGGAGGGATTGGCTGTGACCTTCTGCCTAAACATACTGCTGTGAAATATGGAATTTTCTTTCTTATTGATTGCATCACATATGGGAACTAACAACCAATTCTTTTATGTAATCAACTGATATTCAAAAGTATTAAAAATAATCTATTGTTTAGGAATGCGATTTATCAGCTTCTCTGCTCTTCCTATTCTTTCCAGTCCTGAAATGACAAGTAATTTATCTGAACTCCTGATCATTTATCTATCTTCTATTCTGTGTTAGTAATTCTGCATGCCTTGCACAATTTCCAAGACCAAAGCAGTTCAGGAACAATTAAGGTTAACACAGAGTTCAATCATCTGTCTGAATTTGTTCTCATAATTTCAGTCCCCCTTCCCTCCCCCTTTTTAAAATTTTAACATTGAAAATAAGTTGCATTGTTCTAAGTGAAGTATCTGCCTTTCCTTTTGTAATATCGGATTACAGCTCTGTCAGTGCTCATTTCAAGTCCACTTGGTATTAAGTGAAAAGGGTTCAGGAAACAATGCCCGAAGAAATGCAAAAGGTCTGAGCACTAGATTAGGATCAGAATTTATTGTCATGAACATGCCACAAAATTATTTGTCTTGGAGCAGCATCACAGGGAAAACATTCATATAAACCGCCTCACAAAATAAATAGAAATTGTGCATGAAAAGGAAAAGGTCAAAGTAAGGCAGTGACTGTGGTTCATTGTTCACTCAGAAATCTGATGGCAGAGGGGAAGAAAACTGTCCCTGTGCTCGTCTTCAGGCTCCTGTATCTTTTTCCTGATGGTAGCAGAGTGAAGTGGGCATGGACTGGGTGGCGGAAGTCCTTGAGGATAGAGGATTGAGGAATGGTGTCCATGATGTCACGGGCCGAGTTAACAATCCTCTGGAGATTCTCTTTTCCTTCCTGAGCATTGGTCCCTCCGTACCAGGCAGTGATGCAACTGGGCAGAATGCTTTTCGAGAGTCTTCGGTGACATACCAAATCTCCTCAAACTCCTCATGAAGTTTAGCCATTGGTGAGCCTTCTTCATGATTGCATCGACCTGGAGGCCCCAGGTCAGGGGTCCTGGGGTCCAAGAACTATGATCTGTAATGCAAATAACACAATGAATAATATAGCGTGGCCCAGATTCTTAAACGGCACCTGGTTTATATGTAGTACTGGGATAAATAAACACATCTTGGACAAATGAGCATTAGCAAGTCCATTCTCCATCACTTTTCAAAATTAAGTCAATTTAAAATAAACTATCCTGAAGCAATTTAGATATGCATTGAGCCTAAGGGAATTCAGCCTACCACTTTGCAGTAGTTTAGTCTCTGAGATGTAAGTTTGCATAGAGTCAATGTAGCATGGAATTGAATTTCGTAGTTTAATACACTTTATATTGATTCTTACTTGCCGATACATTATGCAATTGGCAATTGATATTCTTTGAGAAGCCAAGTCATTTTCAGTGGTAATTAAAATGAGAAAATAAAATTTGTTAGTGCATTTACCTTAACTACACAAGGAATCGGTGTTAAGACCTACTCCACTTCTCTCTGTGTAAAATGTTTAAACATTTATAAAAAGTGTATGAATAACTAAAAGGTATAATTTCCATTTTTGTGGCTTTCCTGCACCTACAGATATCTGATTTATTTTCTTCTTCTTGAAAAAAATGTCAACTTGCCACAGAGTAAATTGCCTCATCATTCAGTATTCTGAACAAGGTACATGTTTTCTTCAATAAAACCATAAAGATTATTCTAAAAGCAAAATAATTCTGATCCTGGAAATTGGTAAACAAAATGCGAGAAACTCTCAGTAGGGTTAGGCAATGGCTGTAGAGAAGAATCAGGTTGAGAGTATTCCGTGAGCCTGGTGTTCATTAGGGCTTGTGATGCAAAAGATAAAATATTTGATCAGTCATTTAGACCTTATAGTAAGATGATAACGAGTTACCAAATTGGATCCAAGGATGAGGGATTTCAGGTACTATATCAGACTGAGAAGCCCCGGTTTTTCTGCTAACATCAATAGAAGGTTGAGAGTGGACTCAGACTGAGACGACAGAGTTGAGAAGTACAGGCAGTCCCAAGGTTACAGAAAGTTTCCTGAAAACTCTTCAGAAGTCCATTTTTTTTCATGTCAGAAGTGCATAATGACAGTATGCTGGAGGGGACCATAGAAAGAGCTATGATGGGATAGCATCCAGGAATGAGCAGAATGACTACCAGCTGGCCTCACGGATTCGGCTCAGCAATCCCATCAGCCTGAACCATCCCCCCCACTGTTGCAGTTTGTGTGGGTGGGGAGAAAGGCTCTGTTCCTGTGTGGCAGAGATATCTGCAGCCCCAAGGAAGATGACAAATCCATCCCCATCCTGACATTCAAAGCTCCGGCATAGCGATTCTCACCAAAAGTATCACCTCCTCCTTGGCAGCATACATCTACACAGTTGGGTTTCAAAAGCACAAACTCCAAATCACCAGAGACTCACCTATGGAGCTCTGGGACTAAGTTAGGCTTATGTCAATAAAATGTTCAAAAATTTATTGGAAGATATTGGTAAATGGGACATTTGTAAATCAGAACCTTTGTAATTCAAGGACTGCCTGCATACAACACTACAGCCTATTTAGATGGGGTCAATCTAGTTAAGCTGTTTATATTAGTGAATGATTTGAGGACCAGGGAAAGCAGATTCTAAGTGATGGGCTGATGACATAAGTAATGTGTGGAATAACATTTGTCGACAAGCAATTGACATGATCGATTGATTTGGTACATCAACAAAGACTCTCTCAAATGTCTACAGGTGTACCATGGAGAGCATTCCAACTGGTTGCATCACTGTCTAGTATGGAGGTGCCAATGCACAGGTCAGGAAAAAACTTGGCCAGAGAAATACCAGGCATCAGTCTTCACTCCATCAAGGACACATGCAAGAGGCTATGTTGTAAGAAAGAAGCCTCTATCTTCAAGGACCCTCATCACCCAGGCCATGCCTTCTTCACCCTGCTACCATCAGAAAGGAGGTACAGGAGCCTAAAGATAAGCATCCAATGGCACAAGGACAGCTACTTTCCCTCTGCCACCAGATTTCAGAATGGACAATGAACCACAGGCACAACCTGACTTTCTCCTTTTTTCTTTTGCACTATTTATTTATTTTGAAATATAATTATAGCAATGTTTGAACTGTAATGCTGTTACAACACATCAAATTCTGTGACATGTTCATGACCATAAATGCAGATTCTGAATCTGATGATTTGACTCATTGACTGTATGGGAACAGTTTTAATATTTGAAGCATAAAAAATGTGAGCAACACAGGGCACACACTTTTCTAATACTACATTTCAATTACAGTATTTTTTAATTAAAACAACTTGAAAGGTTTACAGACTGTTAAGCTGCAGTTGATGAGGAGTCTTTGCTGTCTTTCTGAGATTTTCAGATGAGTTTGGTGGGCAAGGCTGGCTCTGGAATGTCCATTTCATCGATCCCATAATGGATTGAGCCTTAACCCTCAGCAATTATCTATCCCTACAAGCCTGGCCATCTGTAGCCCAGGAACATGACTTCAAGGATCAGGAGGTGTCGAGTTGTACTTCTCTCAGGAGAATCCACCACAACTTTTCTCGCCATCCTTGTCTCTTGAAGGTCAGCAAAACCTCTCTGGTGGCTTTCCCAAGGACATTTTTAAAATTTTGTCAAGGCTGAAGTTAACTATGCTCCTCAACTTTTGCCTTTTATGCCATGGAATATCAATTTAATTTCCTTGGAATATTAATTAAAGTGTAGCTAATCCCCAATGCGAAAAGTAGCCTGAAACATCTATTCATCTTCAAGGTTTGGATTTGATTCCTCCTTTGGGAGTAGGTGTCCCATATTTTTCATTCTTTTACTTTTTGTTGTCATTTCATTGGTATGGACTTCATGAGGGCTTAGGCTTGTTATCATTGTCTTTCTTACCTTGCTTTAAGAACAAAGAAAATCTCCTTTCAACCACCATGCCTTGTTTTGCAGATTGTCAAGCATCAACAAAATTCCTTCCCATCAGGAAAAATCCTGAGATGGCTGCACAAATGCTTGCATCTTTTTTTCCCAAAATATATTTATTGAGCATCAAAACATCTTTGTTCACATTAAACTGATATACATTATGCCCTCCTTTTTTTTTCATGGAGAAACCAACACAATATGCATAGATATTCACATATACCCTTAGATACACACCCACTCATTGACCATCTTGGTGCCTTAGTTGGCAGTATCATATATATATCTATACATATAGATATATATATAGATATATATATATAGATATATATATATCTATATATTTACATGATTATCCTTATGCACACATGGTGGAGTAAAACAATCACAACATAACCATTCATAATTCAGAGATTTAACACTTGCATCTTTAAACCTTTTGTGAAAATTTTCAGTCGATTTATTTCTTTCTCTGACTTAACTTGGATCTAAAACTGTGATTAGTTTTGATGTTATTAGTTCAGGTGCAGAATTATTTGTGCTGTGTAATGAGTTGCAATCACGCTAAAGGACTTTTTACAGCTTTGCTCCAATGCACAGCCACATTCGTCATACCTCTTCCTTTCCAATATTTACTGATGAGATTTAAATAGATTACTGAAGTGGCAAAACTGTGGGAAATGGCTGCATAGGCACTCAAGTCGTCATGGACTTTCCACTTAGAAAATGTTGTGAAAAGAGAATTTGATGGATAGTGAAGAGAGAGAAATACTGAAGGTTAAAAATGATTGTACCTGACACAGGACAGAGAGATGGTGGATGGAGATTGTTGGGAGAAATGAACTCAGAAAGGCGTGGTGCTTTGTGTGGCAAATGCTATGTAAACAAGATCCATTAAAAGAATGGAAGGTACAACAAGTAATTAAGGAATCCAGTGATTTGCTGTTGTTTGTATGGGACAGACTGGTGCAAAAGAGGAAAGAAGTTACGGTTTGCATTAATAAAACCCTATTTGGAGCATGCCTGGAGTACCATGAGTAGACCATCGAAGTACAACATTGATTTAACAGAGTCGTAAATGATAAGAAGTAATTGTATGATCAGAGATGAGAAGCTTCAAAAGATTAAGGAGGTTTTGGTGATTTGATATTAAATAATTTTTCGAGATACATCATGGTGACAGGCCCTTCTGGCCTCCAAATAGACCAAGTAACCTACAATTTCCACATACATTTTTGAAAGGTGGGAGTAAACCAGAGTGCCTGGTGGAAATCCATGCAGATATGAGAGAAATCCTTGCAGACAGCACTGGATGTGAACCCAGGTCTTTGGTGCTGTCATAGCATTACACTAACTGTGGCATTAACTGTGCTGCCCCTACTAGTTGCAGGTGAAATAGAAAGGCAGGTAGGTTAGGAAGGAAGGGGAAAAAAATCCTTCCACTGCTGAGAATAAGAGCCATGCTTTTTAGGAATAAAGCAAGGAAACAAATCCACATTCAGAGGATAGTCATGATGTGGTACCCTTCTCCACAGCTAGAATTGATTTCAGCTATGGCTAGGAATGATTTATTTTTGTTTCCTAATGCATATGTGGAGCCTAGCACCATTGGATGGTGGAACAGACTCAATGGCTAAATAGTTTTCCCTTGTTCCCCACCAATAAGATTATCTACAGAGAACGCTGCAGTCGGAGAACAGCAGCAATCATCAAGGATCCAGACCACCTAGCGCATGCTCTGTTCTCACTGCTCCTATCAGGAAACAGGTGCCACAAGACTCACACCACCATGGTCAGGAACAGCTGCTACCCCTCCACCATCAGACTCCTCAATGTCAAACTCAATCAGGGACTTATACTTTTGCACTTTATTGATTTTTTTTCTCTATTTCTGTATTGCAGTCAGTTTGTTTACATTTTCTTATTTGTTAACATGTTCATTGAGTCAGTTTGTTTTTGCGTGACCAATAAGTGGTAATTCTACCTTGCCTGCAGGAAAAAAAATCTCAGGGTTGTATGTGATGTCATGTGTGTACCCTGATAATAAATCTGAAATCTATTCCATGAGCAAACACATGCATGAAGACCATGCCATAATTTGAATATATTAAATGATCTCAGGAAGCTCAGTGCTGTCCAGATCAACACAGCCTGCTTGATTGGCCCTACATGTTACTCTAAATATTCATTCCTTAGATAACCAGTGCAATATGTATGCCATCTAAAATATAGTTTTACTTATACAGGTCTACTTCAACATCATCTTTCATGTCCATGACCTCCATCCATTAAGGCAAGGGTATCAGGTGTATTAGAACATCAACTGCTACAAGGTGTCCTCAACTGACCCTGTGTTTGTGCCATCATTGTTGCTCAGTTTTTACCTGGGACTCCGTGCCCAGTTGCAGTGTTGGAGTTCTTTCACTAAATGGAATGCAGCAAATAGAGAAGGCATCTCATCATCATCTTTCACGGGTAGCGAGGATCAGGCAACGTAAGCTGGCTTGCCAACAACACCTATAGTCTTGGAGATATATTTTATACGATATGTTACCACTCTCACAGTCAAAGACGGCCCCATTGCTCATTTAGTAAATATTGCTTTGTTCATTAGTCTATCTGAATGCTGGGAGCACGATTTTCAAAGCTTCCTAACTAGGTTAGTTAGAAGAGTGGGTAGAAAGATGGAAGATAGAAGTTAAAAATACCAATGAGTGTGAGGTACTACATTTTGCTAGGACTAATCAGCAAATGTCATACATGTTAAATGGTAGACAATTGACAAGTACAGTAGAACAAAGTATTTTGGAATTCTGGTACAAAATTCCCTGAAAGTGGAGTCACATGTAGATAGGGTGGTGAAGAAAGCTTTTGGTATGTTGGCCTTCATAAATCAGAGTATTGAGCACAGGAGTTAGAAAGTTATATTGAAGTTATATAAGGCACTGGTATGTCCAAATTTGGTATATTGTTTGCAGTTTTGGTCGCCGAATTATAGGAAGGATATCAACAAAATAGAGAGAGTGCAGAAAATATTTACAAGAATATTGTCTGAGTTTCAGGGTTTGAGTTACAGGGAAAGGTTAAATAGGCTTGGACTTTATTTCCTGGAGCATAGAACATTGAGGGGTGATTTGATAGAGGTATATATAATTGAGTGGCCAGAGAGAGTAAATGTGGATAGGTTTCTTTCCATTGAGAGTGGGGGAGATTCAAACAAGAGGATGGATTGAGATTGAAGAGGAAAAAGTATAGGGGAAACATGAGGGGGAATTTTCTTCACTCAGAGGGTGGTGGGAGTGTGGAATGAGCTTTCAGCTAAAGTGGTAGATATGGGCTCAATTTTAATATTTAAGGGAAAAGTTGGACGAGAGAAGTTGGGAAGGTTATGGGCTGGGTGCAGGTCAATTGGACTAGGTGGGAGAAGGTGTTCAGCATGGACTAGAAGGGTTGAACTGGTCTGTTTCTGTGTTGTAATTGATATCTGGTTATAAGGGACTCCAGTATTTGGCGACACAGTCAGCATTGCGGTTTGCACATAGCTGTAACAGTGCCAGTGATTGCAACTGGGGTTCAAATCCAGCGCTGTCTCTAAGGAGTTTGTATGTTCTCCCCATGTTGGCATGGGTTTCCTCCCACCCTTCAAAATGTACCGGGGTCCTCGGACATTTGGGTGTAATTGGGCAGCACTGGCTTGAGGGCTGGAAAGGCCGGTTTCCACTGTATGTGTATGTCTACATTTAAATTAAAAATTTGGTAACTGTGGTATACTACTCATTATTAAGGATTCCTGGTGCTTTGATATGTTGCTTAAATATACCATTGAAATGTAAATACTGTACTAGAGGACCTGGAACGCTTTTAAAATAGCCCATGGGTGGTGGAATTTATTGCAAAGGATGAAGGAGCCTTGGAGATATTGCCAGGAAGACATGATAGGTTGCAATCGAGAAATACCTAGAGAGGGCTACTGCTTGTTTTATTTTAACAATGAATGATCAGTTTAATATTTAAAATATCAAATCTGTCAAATTAGTAATTATTAATAAAATAACTTTTTGCAAACTATTGTGTCTTTATAACTGTAACTCAAATATCAACATTATGTTTAATTTTAATGAAACAAGTTTCATGCAAGAGGTTGTTGGAAATGTTTTAGGTTATCAATCTGGCTTTTTTGCAAAAAAAAGAGCACTACTGCCATAGGTGAATAACTAAAAGATTCTGCTTCTGATTTACTGTTGTCACACTTTGAGCATTCACTTCAGTGTGCAAACTTACATCATAAAATTCTATTGTTTCATCATTTCCTTGGACGCAATTGTTGTGAATTTAGTGTTCAAAGATTCATTAGTTTTCCCAGCATAGAATTATTCCATCATTGTGAATGCCTCATCAGTGTCACTTCTGTCTTCATCTATCTTAAACTAAGATCCATCAAGTATGCTGAGTGCTGTTCTGCCAATAGGTACTGCAATTTTGATTTTGTTTGTATGCTTAATGAGACATGATTCAATCTCATTGCTCTTTTATATACTCAACTGAAGGTTTTCCAGGGGCTTTCTGGGTCATGTGCTGTTTTTGATGTCTGCAAAATCTGCATATTTTGAATGCTGGGCTCTGAGATGATGCAGTAAAATTAAGAATAAAATAGTTTTTTTTTTGGTTTTGGATAGTGCAATGCAAACACAAGAAGACAAAATGAAATTAGTGAAATGAAACGAATGATTTGGCTGAGGAATGCATCTAAATTTATAACAAAAATGTATTTTGCTCTCAAGAGTGTAAGTGCAGAGCCTGGTCTGCAGAGGTCAAGAGAGAGATGGGTGTTGGTCTTAGGTGTCGTAATATCAGAAAGATGTGGGCCTGATTGGTGTTTGGATAATATGACATCAATTATAAATGGAAGACATGGATTAGCTCAGTATAACTTCCTACACCAATTATATCTTACACCACAAAGGCTACATAGGTCAAAATCTGAAATTTTGGAGATGTGTTTTAGATGTGGGATTGAAACAGGAACATTTTTACATGCATGTGGTCGTGTATGAAGGTGAGACCTTTTTGGCAGGATATCGCTGAAACATTCACAAGGATAACAGGGGTTGTCTTCGCGGATGACTAAGAGCTTTATCTTTTGGGTTATTTTATTTAAATAAGTAATAAATTAACCAAATTCCAAATTTCTATTGTCAAATTAGCTTTAGCAGTGGCTAAGAAGTGTATTACAACTTCTTGGAAGTCCGACACTCCCTTACTCATCACACGTTGGACTGCAGAGACGAAGAGTTGCAGACCTGTGCTGAAAATTACATACAATCTAAGAAATAAGTATGATAAAAATTATAAGTAAGAAATAAATATGGCAGCCATATTTGGTCAATAGAGGGGCCCAATCATAATATTGAAAATAACAGATGCTGTTACAATATGAATAGATGTGACTTCCCCATATAGATCTTTTATAGATTTTTCATGGATAGCATAAGTGTGAGTTCTGAAGTGTGTGGTTTTATATTTTGTGGGGGGGGGGGGGGGGGCTTCTTTGTTATTTTTGTATGAAAAAAATTTATATATTGTGATAATGAAGATTTTACTATGTCCATTTATAAAAAAGATGAAAAATTAATTATTCAAAATGAAAAGACAAAAAAGGTTGAAGTTCAAAAGAATCAGAACTGATCACTATGGTGTATAACTTTTAATTGAATTAAAGCATCAACTGGCTTCAAACATAGATGTGATGCTCTGTGGGAAATCTGAAATAAAGTCAGAAAATACAAGAAACATTCAACTAGTTGTACAGTATCAAGGGAGGGAGAGGGGTTGCTATTTCAGGTTAATCTTTACAAAACATATTTAAATGATACAATAAATCCCTGGTATCTGACACCTGTGGGGATTGGTAGATGACAGTTAAGTGTATTTTCTGGTTGCTTGAGATTTACTCTTACAATGCCTAACTCATACACCCGCATTAAGAATAAACAGTAGAAAAGACAAAAGACTAAAATACTTCACTGTACAAACTTCACTTGCATGAATATATAAACCTTACAGCATTTTATTTTATTTTTAGTCACATTCTTTGAAAACATTTTACTGTCACTGCATCTTCAGGTTCCTTCCTGCCTGAAAGACGAACAATAACGTTATAGATAATTAACCTCTCCACCCCACCCCTCAAAGTTTGCAGATGAAGTCTCTGACCAAGGGTGATTCTTACTAAGAAGGGATAAGGCAACATTTTAAGAGAGTCACCCCCAACAGTGAGCAGCATCAGCCAGCTCTTCATACAACTTTAATCAAGCGGCTGCTACGAGCAAAGCACGACCAAGGCACTCTACTGGCTGAATATTTGCTCCCTTCTTCACCAAATGCTTACATGCTACTTTAGAGAACATTTACTTTTACAATTTTAAACTTCTGTATTTTTAGCCTATTATTTTATTCTTGCATTTTAAAAAAATAATTTTTTGCCAGTTGCTTGAATTCTGGATACCAGGGTTTTTATTGTATAAATAAATTAAAATTATTAAGCCAATGTTTCTTGACCTATGCTCATCAAGCATAAGCAATTTCTAAGAGGTCAACTGGTGAGGGCCATGAGTTATTCCTGGTTGTCAATTATTTGGTCCTTTAACTCTGGAAAGAATATCTTGTACATAATGTTTGAGGTTAGGAAGGCTCTACCTTACAATAATGAATTGATTATTTTTTTCATTATTTATCCCTAATATTTACAACAATTTTCCTGCTGCACAAACAGTTAAGAACGTCAAATTAATTCTGGGAATCATTCTCTATTACTCATGCTATCACTTTGTGAAATATCCAGTTTTTGTGTGATTAATTTCAACAATTATTTAACTACATTTAACAATGTGAACTAATTCATTGAGGTGGTAATGTCACACAGAAATAGCACCTTGTGGGCTCCAAAGCCCCTTGTTTGCTTATACCTAAATAGTAGGTCATTTTACAGAAAGAAAGTTAATGTTTCTTTATTCTTTTCAGACACAGTTAACAAGCTGGCATGGAAGAAAGCCTTATATATTTTCTATCCAAATGCCTGTTTAGTTGAGTGTGCAGTATGTTAATTGCATCTGGATTCATTCTAACTGCCTGTGACTGACAGGACACTGTTGTACTGAATAAATTAATCACTTAATGAGCCATTATCAGAATGAACAGATGGTCATTTGAACAGAAGAAAAGCAATGCTCATGCTGTAAGTGTTAGTTGAGTTTATAATGCGATGCACTGCAAAAAGACAAGCCTTGTGTATAATGCAAAGTGAGAGAGAGAGAATATTTTTTAAATTAATTTAAGTTTCTTTCAGAATATTTGGCTGGGTAGTTCCGGGGAATCATGAAGTTGTATTCCAATTGATGTATTTCTGACTGAGAATTATCATTAGAGTGAGAGATCTGATGCACAAGTCAACATCTCAACTTACAATGGTTCCCATTGTCCAAGTTTTTCTTTAAAAGTCTTCATATTGTTGGCTCGAGTCCTCTGAGGTTTATGTGCGGGTTTTCAGGCTGAGTCTAAGAAGACAACGGGAGGGGGGAGCTTCTACAAGGTGCCACACAATGCTGCTGTACAGAAAATTAATGCATCAATGTACATATATGGATGTGAAACAAAGGGTGGGAAAAGACTTTGAATGTTTTTCATTTTGTAAATAATTTATTGTGAATAAAGTCTATTTTTGGTTTTAATAAAATTAGTTACAGCGACAATGCTTCTGCAGTAACAAGCATCGAGGAAAACCTTAAAATGACATGCTGTGCCAAGTCAATGCACAAATTTGTGTATTGCACTTGATCCCAGCATCTGCAGATTTTTTTTTTGTTTAAGAAAGGCCGTCAAGAATTCTTCTGATATTTTCAGCAAGTCTCTTCTATGTTGGCACTCACACAGCACAGATCTGCCTCCACTGACATTTCACAGCCTGTCTGCTTCTGTGTGTCCTCTGTGATTGTCCTCTTTTTGTTTAACCACCTGACTTGAGGCCCTGTGGATAAATTGTGCCAATCATGGTCATCAATGGGAAATGTAAAATTAAGCAAATATTTCACTGACTGAAATTTCACTCAAGATGCAGAATAGTGAGAATTTCTTTGATACATAACAGAATTTTGAAATAATATGTCTTTATGAGTCCTGCTTAAATTTTCTTCTTTTGACTTCCAGTCTTGCCTTTCTGAGAAATAATGGCTAGGCAGAGAAAAATATCAAACATTTTTGAGTGACAGAATCTTTAAAGCAATGAGATTAAACAACAAAATTGATGAATGACAATAAATTAAGAAAATCCTTTGAATGTTGGTGTTAATATTGATGAAGGCCTTTCACCCTGGATGATTTAAAATTTCCAAGATATCTGCCTGCTATCTTCTCATTTCAGGTTTATCCTTCACTTGAATAAGCAATGTTTGATGTCTCATCCAAAGACTGATACTTCTAACAATGCAGGACTTCCTTAATACTTCATTGGACCTCAGCTCATATCACATATTGAAGTCTTTGTGCAAAGATGAAAAGTCCCTGCTAATTAAGCTTACTTTCTGATCTATGTTCCAGTAACCCCATCTGTCCACAGAACATTTTTAAATATAATTACCTCAAAAGCCAGTATAAATATTGCATCAGTGTATAAGTCACTCCTCGCTTATGAGGACTGCACTTTTAGGAAAATGCATTTCAAATTTCAGATTTATTGTCAGAGTATATACTTCTTTGGCTTGGCTTCACGGACGAAGATTTATGGAGGGGTAAATGTCCACGTCAGCTGCAGGCTCGTTTGTGGCTGACAAGTCCGATGCGGGACAGGCAGACACGGTTGCAGCGGTTGCAGGGGAAAATTTGTTGGTTGGGGTTGGGTGTTGGGTTTTTCCTCCTTTGTCTTTTGTCAGTGAGGTGGGCTCTGCGGTCTTCTTTTTCCCAGAATTTCCACATTAGTGGTGAAACGTACACATATAAACAAATAAAGAACTGTAAACAGATAATGAAATGTAAGTAAACTTAACTGTTGATGGAGGGGTAGCAGCTGTTCATAAACCTGGTCATGTGAATCTTGTGGCACCTATACCTTTTTCCTGATGCTGGCAGCAAGAACGGAGCATGTGCTGGATGGTGTGGATCCTTGATGATTGCTGCTGCTCTTTGATGTCAGCGTTCCCAATGGTGGAGAGGGTTTTGACTGTGATGTCCTGGCCTGTGTCCACTACCTTTAGTATTTCTTTACATTTTTTACATTGATAATGAGAATAAAATATTGTTTAGAAATTTCTCTGTAGTCTGACCACACCCCTCTTCAATCTTGTGATTCTGTCCTATTACCTTATAACTGTGGCATGGTTGGCATAGCGATTAGCACAACGCTGTTACAGCACCAGTGATCGGGACTGGGGTTCAAATCCCATGCTGTCTGTAAGTAGTTTGTCCATTCTCCTCATGTGTGAGTTTTCCTCGGGGGCTCCGGTTTCCTTCCATCATTTGAAATGTAATGGGGGTGTAGGTTAGTTGGGTGTAATTGGATGCACAGGCTTGTGGGCCGAACTGGCCTGTTACTGTGCTGTATGTCTAAATTTAAATTTACATTTAAAATTTAAACCCTCTATGATCTATTGTAATTTTTGCTTATTTTACTTACTCCAACGTTGGAAGATGTGCCTTTGGTTTCCAGGGTTGTAAGATTGAAATGCACTACTATATCCCATCTACCTCTCCATTTCTCTTGCCCTTTGAAAAAATATTGACCATTTGCTCTCAAATCTCCTTTTGCATCCCAGCGTCAAAGTTTTGTTTATTATCATGTTGTGAATTACCTTGCTGACTTGAAAGTGCTGTGATGAATACAATACAAACCTATAGAACAGAAAAAATGATAATATGAACCAAACAGAAATATTATGAGTTGTGTGAAAGGGCACATAAGGTACTTCCTTGGCAATTGAAGGCAGAACAGATTACAAGAACAATTAATGGAGTGGAAACAGAGACAAATTTTGTTAGTTATAATCCTCAAGAAATTAATGAAACTTTAATAGGATTTTATACCAAGTTATATCAATTAGAATCCCACAAAGATGTTAACAGATATGAAAACGTTTTGCCACATATAACATTACCAACATTAGATTTAACTGAACAAGCTGAGTTAAATGCTCTCCTTACCTTAAGAGAGGTGGAGGAAGCATTAAGTTCTTAACAAAGTAACAAATCTCCTGGAGAAGATATATTTCCACCTGCATTTTATGAAAAGTTTAAAGATTTACTGATACCTTTGTTTATGGATGTTTTAAATCAGGTGTTGCAATCCCATACTCTCCCTGAATTATTCTAAACAACAATAATTACAGTGATACCCAAAAAGGATAGAGGTCTATTAAAGCCATCATCCTATAGACCTATATCTTTATTACATTCAGATTATAAAGTCATTGTCAAAGTTCTCACAAATAGATTAACAAAATATCTACCTAAATTGATAAGTATGGATGTAATGGGCTTTGTGAAAAAGAGATAGTCAGCTGATTATAGAATTAGATTATTGAGTATAATTCATTTAGCTCAAAAAGGAACTGATTTAAGTGTAGCAGTATTACTAGATGCAGAAAATGTATTTGATAGATTAGAATGGGATTTTTTAATTTAAAGAATTGTAAAAATTTGGATTTGGACAAATTTTTATAAACTGGATAAAAGCTTTGTACAATGAACCCAAAACTAAACTGGTAATAAATGATCTAATTTCTGCCCCACTTAGATAAACAAGATCTATTAGACAAGCATGCCTATTATCATTGGCATTATTTATGTTAGCTATAGAGCCTTTAGCAGAAGCAATCCATAGGGATCTAGACATTAAGGGTTTTAGAATTAACCAAGAGGAACACAAGATTAGCTTATTTGTTGACGATGTGCTGATATATCTGACAGAGCCAGTAAATTTGTTACAACACTCAGTTTAAATGGCTGACAAATGGGATATTTAGAAGTTTGTTCAGATAATAAATTAAAATTTATATAAATTGAACTATTTTCCACTACTTAAAAACATTGAAAAAGATTGAAATAGATGGGCAATATTGCCTAAAACATTAGTAGGAAGAGTTAATTATATAAAAGTGTATACATTTCATATATTAATACCTCAAAAATTCTTTCAAGTATTAAGTAAATATATTAAAAATTACTTATGGAAAGGAAAGTCTCTATAGAAAAATTATTATGGAAATATGATCTCGGAGGATTACAGCTCCTTAATTTTAAATATTACTATAGAGCAGCTCAAATGAAATTTCTTACCTCTTTTTTTGAAGAGGGGGAAAATCTGCTTGGATAAAAATAGAATTAGGTAAAATAAGAGAGAGAAAAGCAGAAGATTTTATATATAAATGGGATGCAAATTTTATGACTGCTGAAAGAGATACTCTTTTATTGATGCATTTGATTCAAATTTGGCATAATGCGAATATAGAAATTAGAATAAAGAATAATTTATCTCTTAAAACTCCTTTGACACATAACAGATTTAGTTGTATATTAGATAACCAAATTTTTGAAATTTGGTCACATAAATGGATCAGATATACTGAACACTTTCATGAGCAAGGGCAATTGATGTCGTATGAACAACTTAAGAATAAATATGGTATTCTTAATAATACAATATTTTGTTATTTTCAAATTGGAACATACCTAATTGATAAATATCTATCAAAGTGTAGTGATATAGAGATTCTATTAAGAAAGGGAAATAAAAATAAATTTATTTTAGCAATTTATCATTTACTTCAAGTAGGGACCCTTAAACCAGGGATTCATAAATCTGGACAAAGATAGCAGACAGATTTAAATGTGAAATTGATGAGAAAAAAATGGGCTGATTTATGCCAAGATTATATGACTAACACAATAAATGTAAGATATAGATTGGTGCAATATAATATTTTACATCAGTTAAACCTCATGCCACAGTAATTAAATAAATTGAAATCAGATTTATCAGATCAGTGTTTTAGATGTGGCAAAAGAGGTGGGAACTTTTTTACATTCAGCATGGTCTTGTGATAAAGTAAAAACAGTTGGCTAGGATTAGGAAAATTTTTTAGAACACATTACAGGAGCCCAATTTCCACAATTTATTCAGAAACGTTATAGGAATAAGATCTAACTTGAAATTAACTAGATATTAGATAGCATTTGTTAAAATTGCATTAGCAGTGGCCAAAAAGTGTATTGCAGTTGCTTGGAAATCTGAATCTTACTAAGTTTGGAATGATAGAACTGGGAAATGTATAGTTGTATTCCTCCCGAGAAAATTACGTATAATTTAAGGAAAAAAAAATGATATATTTTAACAAATTTGGTGCACGTTTCTAAAGGTTCTTCTTCACCTCTAAGACCTGTGTGGAATCCCATTAATGATGAAATAGATATGAATTTTAGATTAGAACTTTCACCAGTCTATCCTTATTCTTGTTCTTACATTTTTCTTTCTCTTTTTTTTTTTCCTTTCTATTCTAACATCTTACTATGAATTCTCTTTTTTTCTTTGTTTCCCTTGGTATTGTAGGGGGAGGGGGTGTTGGGGTATTATCATCATGTATTTGATACTCAATATATTGTTATATTTTGAAATATATTTGAGTGCATGTATGGTTAAAATTTTTAAATAAAATATTCAAAATGCTGTGACGTAAATGGCTGTTGTTATTCATTACTTTTTATAATTAGCCAAATATAGGCTGTAGAGTTTCAAGTGAGTGCACATTGTTGCATTCACATCATCTTGCTCTCAAACACACAAACAAGACATTTAAGAAGTTACTTGCCAGTGTTCATTTGGAGTTAGAGTTCTACCATAAAGCATGGAACAGGCCCATTGGCCCAACTCATCTATGCTGACCATCTTGGCATTCAGGGCTAGTCCCATTTGCCTGCATTTGGCCTAAATAATTCAAGATTCAAGATCCCTTTATTGTCATGTAATAAAGACAGTGTATTGTTACACGGAATTTGTTTTCTTCTCCCATAAGGCAGTCAGATTTGCCATCACATCAACAGAAATTGCCTGAAGTGTTAGAAAGAGAAGCAAAAGAGAGTCCCCTCAGAGTCAATGATATTCCGTGGATTTGCCTCAAGTAGCCACACAGAGTCCAGTCCAAACCATCAGCAGCCTGAGCTTCGGATCCAAACCTCTGATATGAGCAGGAACACTTCAGTGTCCTTGGCACCCTCTCGCATCCCAGTTCCAATACCTGGTACTCCTTCAGCCAGTTTCCAGCAGTGCACAATTGCCAGTAGTCCACAGCCTAAATGGGTTCCTCACCTCGTTTCAATGCAGAAGCCCTCACTAGTCCGCCACCACGGTCACTGTCCTGTGGATTGTTTCCTCTGCGTCTCCTTCTCGAATGTGTGGTCATCCTGTGTTCTGGTGCCCTGCACCAGTCCTCTGCTTCCCTGGAAACTGTACTCCCTTGTGGCTGCTGTGGATCATTAACCCCACTCATTCATATTTTGGTCCAAATGTCTTCTGTATGTCAAAATCATATTTATCCCTATAGTTTCCTTTGGCAGCTCATTTCAGATAAAAACTACCTTTGCAGTGAAAAAGTTGTCCGTCAGGTCCCTTGTGAATCTTAGTCTCACCTTCTATTTCTAGAATGATCTTCTATGGGGAAGGAGGAAAACGTGAGACAATTCAGCTTATCCATGCCACTCATGATTTTATAAACCTTTATAAGCTTTACCCTCAGGCTCTATAAATTTGCTGATAACACCATAGTTGTCGGCAGAATCACATAAAGTGTGTAGGAGCGATATAGATCAACTGGTTGAGTGATGTCACAACAGCGCTCGCTGTCAGGAATGGATTGTAAAATTCAGGTAGGGGAAGCCAGGAAAACACAAACTAGTCCTCATCGAGGGGCCATCAGTGAAAAAGGTAAGAAACTTCAAATTCTTGATGTCAACATCTCTAAAGATCTATCCTAGGGCCTCTATGTTAATGCAATCATGAAGAAGGCTTGTCAGTGGCTTTATTTCTTGAGGAATTTGAGGAGATCTGGTATGTCATCAAAGCCTCTTGCAAATTTCTACAGGACAGCATTCTGACTGGTTGCATCACTGTCTGGTATGGAGGTGCTAATGCAGTGAATGGGAACAGGTTACAGAAGGTTGTAAACTCAGCCAGTGCAATCATGGGGATTAGTCTTCACTCCATTAAGGCAGAGATTGATAAGTTCTTGATTTGCCAGGTTATGGAGAGAAGGCCAGGCAGTGGGGATGAGTGGGAAAATGGATCAGCTCATGATTAAATGGCAGGGCAGACTCAATGGGCTGAATAGATTATTTCTGATCCTATGTTTTATGGTCTAATCTTTAAGAGGCAGGGTCTCAAGAAAGCAGCTTCTGTTGAGAATGTAAGTTTTAAAGTTGGAACCAAAAATAATATAGCAGAGAACATTCCATGGTATGTTTTGATAACATTGGACAAAAACATATTTTTCAAAATTCTGCTTCCTGAAAATAAATTGGTGATTATAATAGACAACTTCAAGCTAAATATAAAGATAATTTCAGATTGAAATTGGAGAAACATTAAATTATTTTTTTTTATTGAATTTATTATGTTTAATTGCATAATGATGCTGAAACATTGTGTTAGTTCCACTGATCTAAAAATATATTTTGATGATTTTTGTTGTACTGATGCCTCTCATGTCAATTTTTGACAATAGTCGGCCACCATTGATGGATTTCAGTTGACCTGATAGTGCTTTCACCATGTTTGTCACTGACTGCAGCAAGATTAGTAGGGAAAGAGTCCAAGTGCAAATGCAGAAAATGAATTTTCAATGACATGTTGATTTCATAGTTTTATATGCTTAAAGTAGATCAACCTCCTTTGAAGAAGACTGCAGAGCCCACCTCACTGACAAAAGACAAAGGAGGAAAAACCCAACACCCAACCCCAACCAACCAATTTTCCCCTGCAGCCGCTGCAACCGTGTCTGCCTGTCCCGCATCGGACTTGTCAGCCACAATCGAGCCTGCAGCTGACGTGGACTTTTACCCCCTCCATAAATCTTCGTCCGCGAAGCCAAGCCAAAGAAAGAAAGACTTAAAATATGTCAGGAAATCACATAAATGGTTCACATCTAAAAACAGTATGAGATAGGAAAATTTTAAATTGATTTTCATAATCAACAGGCCAAAATCTATAAAACACAACCAAAACTGTTCGGGGAGCTAAATCTTCATTATCCAGTGTGATTCAAGCTGATTATGAAGAACAACTCCATATTTGGATAAGACAGTAAAATACTATTAACTATTGGGAAAGGGACTTAACTAATCCCAAGAAACATCTTGAGAACTGTACTTGTATGGAAAAGTCCGAATGTTCTGGAAAACTGATTTTTATCTGTAGAATTATGAAACTTGTGAGCCACGAGGCAGACTCTCTTGGGGTGAGACGAGCTGGTCGTGGCTGTGCTTCTGGTTGTTATGGAGTTCTCAAGCTTTGCAAAGTGAATTTAAAAAGTTTTTGCAGTTGCATTTGTGTGTGTTTATCAAGCAACCGAAGGTCAACATCATCAAGGGCCTTCACCACCCAGGCCATGCCCTTTTCTTACTGCTACCATCAGGAAGGAGGCACATGAGCCTGAAGACACACACTCAATGTTTCAAAAATATCTTCTTCCCCACCACCTCAGACTTCAGAATGGACAATGAACCTATGGACATTACCTCACATTTTCTCTTTTTTGCACATTTTAAAAAAAATATAACTTATATTTACAGAATTATAATTTATCATAATTTTCCACCTTGTAATGTTCAATACTGCGGCTCCAAAACCACAAATTTCTTGAGATATGTTTATGACAATAACCTGATTCTGACTACGTTCCAGGGAATAAAGACACAGCTTCTTAACGTAAGGTCTCAAGTCTCAGTCATCTTCTGGAGAATCTCTTGTGCACCCTTTACAATTTACTGACATCTTTCTTGGAGTGGGTGATTTGGTCTACCTTTGAGGTAAAGGAGACAAGTACTTCTTTCAAAATCTGAAAAACTTGATGTAGGAGACAAGGTAAAACAAAATCTTGCAACTAAGTGGTAGGTACTTAAGAATCCCATTAATTAGAGCTGTTGAAATGAAGTGAGTTGGGGGAATTCCTTCCAACTGTGGAATGGACATTTAGTCATATGTGATGTCAAAGTTATCAGGTGAAACATTGATCCCCAGAAATGCAGTGTTTGCCTTCAGTCACCAACAGATGATGAATGAAATTGGAAATATAATGGAATATGTTGGAAACACAATCAATCAGGCAACAGCTGTGGAAAAAAAGGAACAGTTAATGTTTCAGGTTGAAAATGCTTCATCTGATCAAGAAAAGAGGAAGAAAATGTTTTTGATGGAACAGAATTTGTTTGAAATCTCTAAGAGGGTTTCTAGAAAAAAAATGTAGTTAGTCCAACCAAGGAATGGGCCTCACTCAACCTTCTATTGGGAAATGAGCCTTGCTAGACAATCGGAGTTTCCTTGGGAGAGCATTTTGGGAACAATGACAACTTATTAAGATAATTATGGATCATGGTAAGTTTGGGCCTTGGGGAAAGTGCAAAAAGTAGGAGAAAGTTAAATCACAATATTATTAGGCAATGGCAGGAGAGAGTAAATTTGAAACAGTTGTTATTAGGTAAACAATCGATATGTGGAATCATGATGTCTACATGGATTTTATTAAAGCAATAGACTGATCTAGAAGATAAGTATCAATGGAGTTGTGGATAGTGAAGAATATTGTCAAAGGAGACATAGAATATAGATCAGTTGGAGACAGGGGCAGAAAAATGGCAGATGGAATTTAATCTGGACAAGAGTAAGGTGATGTACTTTGCAAGAAAACAGGAACATGTGAAGGCAAAGACATGTAGGTCAGAGCTGCAAGAAATGCTCAGCACTCTGGCAGTGTCAGTGAAGTGTAGAAGTGAACCTGAGAATATATCATTGGTGAATAATTCAAAGCATACTGGTTCTGATGCACACAGAGAAAGCAGGTTACCTGAAACTGTTGAAATCAATACTGAGCCCTGAAGTCTGCAACAAACCCAAATGAATGGTTTTCCCTCATCTTGTATTGTGCCTTGTTTGGATCAATGCAAGAAGCTAGGGAGAGGTAGGTCAGAGTGGGACTGAAGTGGGAAATGAAGGGTCAGGCAACTGGAAGTTCAGGATTGCCGCTGCAGACTAATCAAAGCTGCTCTGCAAAGCTTTGTGTCCCTGGATAGTGAAAATAGATGAGGTAAAAAAAAGACATTGAACCTCCTGCTGTACTGAATTTATGATTTTCCATTTCTACACAGTCATTTCACTCAGCAAGCTGGAACCTTACTGATACAACAACAATTCATCTCAAAGGCTGTCTAAGCTCTAATGGTTCACTTTTGGAATTCTATGCATATTTAAAGCACCTGACAAATGGATGCTAACAATATCTAGTCATTGGCACTTTGCCTGCATTCTTTAGTGCTTTTGCACTTACGCACTCAGTTGCATTGAGCTCACACTGTCCTTGAACACTTCTTGTTTCTTACAAAATATAAACTAGACAAAGGAACTTTACAGTAGAGTATAGGCCCTCAACGCTGTGCCCATCGTTATAAATTTACTCATCGACAATGTAATTCTTCCCTATCTCAGAGCTCTCTATGCTTACATCCATGAGTCTGTTTGTCTTTTAAACGTCACTTTTGCAATTCTTTCCACTATTACATTCCAGACATCCACCATTCTATGAGTAAAAACTCTTACCCCTGACATCTTCCCAAAATTTCATCCACTCACCTTAAACAGATGTCTACTGATGATATTATTGCCCCAGAAAAGAAGGGCTCTCATAATCATATATATTTCTATTAAGTCACCTCTCAACTTTTGTTACTCCAAAGAAAAAAGCCCTTGTTCAGTCACCCTTGTTTCATAAGGCAGTTCTCCAACATATTGGTAAATCTCTGCATCCCCTCTAAAGCTTCTACATACTTCCTGTAATGAGGCAATCGGAACTGGACACAATACTCCAAGTATGGTCAAACCAGAGGATATAGAGTCAACCACTATCTCACAGTTTTTGAACTCATTCCCTCACTAATGAAGACCAGCACACTATATGCCTTCTTAACCATCCTATCAACTTCTGCAGAAACTTTGAAGGATTTATGGACTTGGAACTCAAGTTCCCTTTGTTGACAATTCTGCCTTTAACCATGTATTTCTTTAAGTTTGACCTTCCAAAGTGTATCATTTTATACATACCTCAACTGAAATCCATCTGTCACTTCCCCTCCCTACACTGCTTTATGCCTACATCCTCTTTTAACCTACAACAACATTCTACATTATGCATAACATCTCATGCCATCTGCAAACATACAGACCCATCCCACCACTTTTTTTATCCAAGTCAATCATTAAAAACACATAAAAAAGCAGGGATTCCAGGATAGATTCTTGCAGTATGTCGCTAGTCAATGACTTACAGGGAGATTACGTTCCATCTACTACCACCCTCTGCCTTCTGCAGGCAAGCCAATTGTGAATCCACACAGCCAAGTTTCTGTAATGGACACATCACAATTCCTTGTACTGATGCATGCTCTAAATTAGTGACTTTCAAACTGCTCCCCTCCACCTTAAGCCATCCCTATGCCATAAGTGCTTTGTGATTGGTAAGGGATGGCTTACAGTGGTAGATGAGTGGGAAGGGAAAGTTGAAAACCACTGCTCTAGACCCAATTGCTACTGAAATATTTTGCTTGAGAAAAATTGTAATTTCCTTTGAAGTTATGAAACCACACACATAATGAGTCAAATAATGACCTTAAGCAATCCCTCTTACTAGAGAGGCAGCATACCATCCAAGAATCACAATCTTTTCCATAGAATCTCCAATCTGTTTCCCTAACCAATAAATCTCCTATCACCATCATTCTACCCCTCCACATGTGCCCATTTCACATCAACTGAGTATATGTTAAGGCTTATGTATAAATATGCCTCCTGAAACCTCTCCATGTAGAAATAGCAGGCATTTCCACATTTTGCTTGAATATTCTGAACAAATTAAATAAAAATATGAGTGCTTTTTAACAATAAATGGAGGATCAGACGTTGCTGTTACAGAATTTTGTTCAGCTAATGCATCTGCGTCAGATTGCAATGTCGGCTGTAAATTTTTATTCAGGAAATACAGTTCCTTCAATTTCACACTCTTCTGTTTGCTTTACACAGGTGGAATACTAGAGAACATCATAAATTGTTCCCCATAATGCATTTCCTTCGGTGAGCTGAACATTGTGCTACATTTAAAGAACTCATTAATAGATTCTCTGTGGGTCTACCTGCTTCCAGTTCAGCTGGGACTGTGGAAATGTCATCTGTGGAAAAGCATCTGGTCAGGGTTGAGCAATGTAAATTGTGACATTCGATTGATATCCTTGGAGTTTTTGCTTGATTACCTTTGAGGGTCAAGGAGAAAATTTAGCTGTGGATATTCTACTCCCTGAGGAGATTAAGTAGCTCAGGGAGGACTGTGATAGCGCAAATTGTACATGGTCTGTCGCAAATTAGCTTTACTCGTTCCACAGATTTATTCTGCTTTCTGTGCTGTGGAAACTTTGCCATGGTGAATGGCACTGGACTTCACACAGACATGTTTCCAGCCACTTTCTTTGTCTAGTGAACCTCACCAAATTTAATTATGTTCCTTTTCGCTTTAAGCTAAGCTCACAGCATGTGAGTTAAATGGGATCACTGTTTAACATAGGTTGAACAGATTTAATGGAATTTTTACACAACGATTGTTTTAATGAATCTCATTAAATTAAAAAAAAATGTATTTCCCCACACTGGGATGAGAAATTTACTGTACAATGTGACAATATGGGCATTGTCCCTGACAACTGCTGTCAATTGACTTTATTACTGGCCTTATGTAAAGCTGAAGGAAAAAGGGGAGCCTTTTGCCTGGGACCTTGAATTTATGGATAGCTTTGAACTGTTTGATTTTGTACAAAGTCCACAGGAAATGACAATTCATAGTACTCCTTGACTAATTGCATAAATTTATCAAAAAGTTTTAGGTTTTAATCGGAAAGTTAACACTCCTTCAGAATTTGGGTTGAGCAAATAACAAGAAAATATTCCCTTCGGCAAGAAGATCGGTAATTGGTAAAAAAAATGAAGTGTGATATTTTGTTTTAATGAAGTGAGTTGTTATGACCTGAAATATACTGTCTGAAAGGATGATAAAAGCAAATTCACTCATAATTCTCCCGATATAATGCATGCGTATATGCCTGCATGAAAGAACAAAACTACAACATTATGGTATATGAGCAGGGTGTATAACACTCACCAGATTGCTATTTAAACAGCTTTCCGAGGCATCTTGGACTGCATAGCCTCTATTGGTACAGCATGTTTCGATGTGTTAAATTTGTTCCACAACAGAGAAGAGGTTCTGCATCAGTGATGTGGAACAGTTGATTACAGTTACAAACTCGTGTTAGCCAGAGATACAATAAAGAGTATCACTAAACCGATCCAGTTCCTGAAGTTGTGTGGTTCAGATTTTCAAGGCCATGCCAAGTTAGTATCTTGCTTTGTGCACTGAGGAAATGGCTACATTCTCTCATTATTCTTCCATTTCTTTCTCCAAATAAAAGCCGTTCATATTTTTAAATTCTATATCATGCATATCCAGAAATATGACACCTCCCCACTGGATACTGAATGCTACAAACGCATACAGAAACAAAAAAAAAAGTAAGAACGAAGTTTGAGGAATTGTCCTAAACATCTTGCTTCAGATCCTTCAAGTGGGCATCATAGACTTCATGTCAATAAACAGAGTACCCTCTCCATCCTTCACATTCATTTATTTTAGACATATCAATGTCTGATGGAAATACCGGCATAAACCACAGAGAAATTACATTCAAATTGAAATAAAATCATCAAGGATCTCTTGATTATAATTACCAATTCAAAGCATGAATGTAAAACTGGATGTAGCGTTAAATGAGGGTAAAACATATTTATCTTTGATCACTGATTAGGTAAAGCTGATTGAAATTTGTATTCTTTTACTTTTCCTAATGAAGTCACTAACGAGTGGTCCATTGCAGCAAGAATGAAAGTAAATTTAGGCATAAAGCACAGCAACAGGCCCTTCCAGCCCATGAGCTCATGCCACCCAAATAACCCAATTAATGTACAACCCCCGTATGCTTTGAAAGGTGGGAAGAAACTGGAGCATGCAGAAGAAACCCAAGCAAATGTGCAAACTCCTTACAGACAGCACTGGATTCAAACACGGGTCATTGGCGCTGTCATAGTGCTGCACTAACCATTAACGGTGCCACCTTTGTTTTAAGGAATAGCCAGTTTATCCCTAAGTATACAGATGAATGTTTCACCAATCTACTTTTTCATTGGTATTACTTGCAGGAGGAATGCACCGAAGAGGAAAGACACATGCCCATTTCGCTTTTGAATGGTGGCATTTCATCTTTTACCTCTTGAAGAGCATCCAGAGAGAATGCAAATACAATGCATTTTACAACAGTGTACAAATGGTCTTTACTCTCTTGGTTTGGAGTTAGAGGTCAAGAAGTCCTTTTGGTAAAGACTTTATAACCTTCTGCTTCCTGGCCATGTGTGCTACCATCTGAGTCAAGTTTGCATATGAAATGATAGAGGTGATAATTTCACAGAAGAAAATTGAAGGAATGCAGCATAAATTTAAATTTTCTATTTTCAAAATAATCTAGCCACCTGACAACTCCATGCAATATCATCTATCCCCTTTCAGGATGTTATCAAAGAATTAATTTGGTTTTGCATATTTATTTACTCCTTTGACTTATGTTGCGAACTGGCAATTATCATAAATTTATAAGAAATGTTTCTTGTTTATTTTTCGTCATCACCTAATGCAGAAAACACAATCACAGAAATTCTGATGTCACACTAAAAGGCAATTGGAAAGCAATAAAGCAAATGACACTAGCAGGTGTATGCTAGCTAGTACAGGGAGAATCTAAAACAATATTCACATAATCTGAGTTTTAACTCAAAGTTTCCCAGTTTGCGTTGATTATTCAAATGATGTCATATAATGCTAAATCGCCCTGATTGCCCCTAATTTTCCCAAAGCATTCCAGAGCACCAAAGATGGTCAATAGTCATAGAGATTCTAGTATGTATAAAAGAGATTCACCTGAGATCCTTTAATCTAGGCACTGGGTAACTATCATTGAATAACAACCTGAGTCTCAATGTGGACAAGATGAAGGAGAAGATCATGGACCTCAGGAGGACCGGAAACATCTACCCTCCACTATACATCAATAACTCGATAGTGGAGAAAGTAAGAAGCACCAAGTTTTTTAGAGTTCACTTAACAAATGACCTATCGTGGACACACAACATCTCCTTACTTCTCAGGAAAGGACAACAGTGAATGCACTTCTTGAGAAGACTGAAGCGGGGAAGGCTACCAGCCACCATCATGTCAACCTTCTACAAAAGCTCTATCTTTCAGCTACTCCCATCAGGAAAGAGATAGAAGAGTATGAGAGCCAGCACCACCAGACTGAGAGATAATTTCTTACCACGGGCAAGGAACTGCTCGCACTAAGCTTCTGAGACTCCATAATATTCTCTAAATAAAATTTATTATATATATACATATATGCATATTTTTCCTGTGTCCGCAAGTATCTTATATCTGGTTGTGGGCCTGCATGTTTTACATCGAGGACCAGAGAACGCTGTTTCATCGGGTTGCCCTTGTGAAATCGGATGACAATAAACTTCAACTTGAACTTGAACATGATAAGAGGAATAAAGCAATTATAGGTCTTGGAAAATTTAAATGAGATCAAGTGAAAAGGCATGGTATATGATGCAAGAACAATGAAAGCATAGTTTTAATGTAAGAGAGAGATTTGTGAGCTGGCTGAGGGGCAACCAGTTCACTCATAGGGTGGTAAGTATCCGGAACCAGCTGCCAGAAGCAGCTATAGAAGTGGGTACAACTACAAGGTTTGAAAGACATTTGGACTCGTATATGGATAGGAAGGATTCAACAGGATATGGGCCAAATGCAGCGATATGGGGCGAGCTCAGAATAACAGCTAAGTCCGAATGAACAAGTTGTGCTGAATCGCTCTGTATGGCACTGAGTCAATAAAAGTCAGCTGTTTTGATTTTAACAGCATTTAAACATCAATGTAATTTTCAGCTGGTGCAGATACCAACTCGTACAAGGGAATACTGCTGTAAACTGCAACACTGTGGCACTAGCTACCATAACCATATAACCATTTACGGAGCGGAAACAAGCCATGTTGGCCTTTCGAGTCCACACCGGTTCACTGATTTTGTGCGCCCTCTTCAGGCATTGGTGATTTTAAGTGTAGTGTATCTTTGAGAATTTTAACATCTCATATTAAAATATTCAAAAACATTGGCTTTGTGGGAGAAGCCAGTGAGTGGCCGTGGACAATAGCTTCTCAGACTGGAGGCCTGTGACTAGTGGTGTGCTGCAGGGATCGGTGCTGGGACCAGTGTAGCTTGTCATCTAGATCCACAATCTGGACAACAATGTGGTGATTGGATCAGCTTGTGGACCCTTGCATGGAATTCAACACAGCATGAATTCTCAATATTTAATGCATGGTTCATGCATTATGAAGCAATGTATTTAGTTAATCAAGCTGATGCTCTGAGAATAATAATAAAGTGTAAATAAAAGAAAAAAAATTACATTACTTTTGTAACATTAAAATTCTCCTGTTCTTGACCGTTCTTGCCTTCATCCAGCTAATACTTTTCTGGAATCCTCAGAAATCTGGCCTCTGACTTAAATTCAAAAGTTGGTGAAAATCTCAGACATGCACATTCATTATTACAACAAATCCCCTGGTATCTGACACCTAATGCTAGATGCCAGATAAGTGCACTTTCTGGTTGCTTAAGATTTACTCTTACAATGCCTAACTAATACACCTGCATTAAGAATAAACAGTTTAAAAGACAAAATATCAACTTTAATTCATTTTACTTGTTTTATCAGTCACATTCTTTGAAATGCCACTGCATCTGCAAGTTCCTCCCCTTCCTCAAAGCTGACTGAAAGATGAACAATAACATTATAAGTAATTAACCCTCCTCCCCCAAGTTTACAGATAAACCCTCTGACAGGAGTGACTCTTACTAAGCAGGGATAAGGATACCCTTTAAGAGAGTCACCCCAACGGAGTGCAGCATCAACCAGCTCTTTATCCTGGATGATGCCATTGCTGTTTCAAACATCTTTGTTCAAACAGCTGCTATGAGGAAAGCACGGCAATGCACTCCGCTGACTGAATATTTGCTCCCATCTTCACCAAAGGTTTTTGTGTTGATTCAGAGAGCATTTACTTTTACAATTCTAAACTTGCGTATTTTACCTATTATTTCATTCTTATTTATTTTAATTTTTAAAATTTATTTTACTCATTTTTTTACCAGTTGCTTGAATTCCAGATACCAGGCATTTTACCATATATTTAACTTATGACTTTATGTTGTACAGTATGTTTTTACCCAAACCCCGAACCCACTCCCATTAAAGCAGGAGCAATGCACATTAAAAGCCTTTTTATTACAAGATAATTTTAATTACCCTGCTGTCATCAGGATGGCATAGATATTTTATACAGGGAATTGTGGTCTTTGCCTTTGAAAAACGTATCCAAAGAAATGGAACAGTACCAGATTAACATTCCAAACTTCTGCTGCCAAACCAGGGGAGTGCAGCAAAGGGATATGTGATATGGATTCAGACCATACAGCCTGTATACAAACAGCATCTTAAGTGGCTACTAAATAAGAGTGAGCTTGAAATCACTGAAATCGGCAGAATCCACGGGCATCTGACCAATTACGGTGCAGCAGTTTTGGAAAGATGGTGCTTACTCCTGTTGCCAGTAGAGTAAACACTAACTCAATAATTATATTATCCTGATCTCCTGCTGAAGTGTGCAGGCTGATTTGTGGTACTCGCAAAGTATCTAATTTAGGTTCTCCTCTTCTCCCAGCTCTTGCCTTTGCTTTTCAGAGTATCTTGGATGGCTAAGGCTTTAATCTTGCACATTCTAAACAGAAAACGCTTGCTTGTAAACTCTGCAACCCTATTTTTAATTGGGAAGTTTTCGACCCTTTGTCTTTTAAAGCCTGCCATTTCTCCTGTTTGATTTTATTCCCTTTTAAATTCAGCAAGAAAGACATCCATCCTTTGTATTTATATTTTTATTGTGGACTGCATGTTGATGTAATAATTGTGCCACATTGCCTCAATTTGTATCACAAGTTTGCAAAGTTAATTTTGCTCGCTGTGTATCATCTATTTGAGAGATTTTTGATTTAAGTAGGACCCATCAAAGCCTATATCCTATCAATTTTCTAACAGGCTATGTATTTGAACATGGTTTCTCTAACAGTTTCAGGATGGTGCTAGGTTGTGTCTGCTAAACAGGACAACGAAGACTTTGCTTCCTGAAGACTGTTGGGTGTTTTTTTAATGTACGCTGATCACGAAAATCACCTTAAAAACTTACTATCACATACCATTTTTAAGATATAACCTACGTTTGAGATTTCCTATCATATTTTAAATCTACTTCAAGAATACAAAACCATAAAGTGCAACATGTGGTGCTGTCACTAGGACATTGCGACAATGGAAAACTGATATCAGGGCAACTGGAATCTATCAACACTGGCCGATTATTGTTGGACACTGACACGAGAGGCATCAGATGCTGAGTACAAATGAATATCAGTGGCAAAACATTTTTAGGTCAGTTGAACTAATGTAATGTGTCAGTATTATTATGCAATTAAACAGGCTAAATTCAATAAAAGTTAATTTAATGTTTCTCCAACTTTCTACATAATGGAGCCAATCTGAAATTATCTTTGTATTCAGCTTGAAGTTGTTCATCATGATCGCAAATATTCTTTTGGGAAGCAAAACCTTTGAAAAATATTGTTGTCCAGTGTTGATACTTTTGCCAACTTTGACTTCTAATTCTTATTCTTTGCAATGGTTTTTGGGCAGGAATAACATATTTTCTGATGAGTTTCAAAAGCAAAAAGCATCTCCATCTTGGTCAGAATGACTTACAGCACATTTGTATCAGCATATGTATTCTGCAGATTTCCTGAACAAATTCCCATGAAAAAAAATAAGGCATTTCCAAAATATGGTTATCGCACAATTGGAGTATTATAACTTCTTCACAGAACTCCAGGCTCCACCCTGTATTATTAAATAAGAACTACATTTCCCAGCATGCAATGCACACATTTGGGCAGAAACTGGAAGTGACATATGAGGGGAGTGGTCGCTGGAGGATGGTTGAAGCAGCTCAATGAAAATAAAGTTAGTTGAGTGTTGAACTCATTTTTCTTGTAAGAACAGGCATAACATGATGTCAGAAGTGTCTGAGTGAGTAAGAGAAGACAATAGTTTGTAAGCATGGATAAGTTAAGTCCTCCCACAATAATTGAAAATGCATCAAAGAGTGATTCAACATTTATTTAGAAGCTGGTGGAATGGGAGAGACCGATGGTGAATAGAAAGGATCTATGTTTCTGCACGCAATGGATGAAGATGATTTGAGCATCTATAGCATTTTTCAAATTGATGAGACAGCTTTTAATTCAGACACCTTGATGATAAAATTTGAGGAGTATTTTGATCCGAGTAAAAATGTCATGTTTGAGAAATTTAAGTTTTTCTTCTGTGACAAGGTATGAGCTTTGACCAATACTTAGCCGAGCTTCACACCCTGAGTAATCCTATGAATCTGGAGATTTGAAAAATTTACTCATTAAAGACAGCTTAGTTTGCAGAATCCCAGATAATGGACTTAGAGAAAGAATGATGCATGAAAAAGATTTGACTGGAGAAGGCTGTGAACATGTGTAGGGCAGCAAAGTCCACACGAGTACAAGCTAAAGAGTTGCACAGGACAGACACAAAAAAATGCATTTGATGAAAACAAATAAGCAGAGCACCAGGAGTTTCCCAAAGCAACAACAAAGAGGTAGGCTCAAACAGCAAATGCAGCAGGTGTGGAGGTAGATATATTCCAAAGATGTGTCTTGCCTATGGAAAGCCCTGCTGTAAATGTGGAAAGAAGAACCATTTTGCAAAATGCTGCAAAGCAATAGATACCAAGAGAAAGGTGTACACAGTAGACGAAGAAATGGAGGAATTCTACATGGATTCACTACAGTCGGCTGCTTGCAAAAAGAAATGGATTATTCTAGAGCCAGCAAATGAGACAGTCGTTCAATTTAAGCTTGACACCAGATCCCAGGTGCATCTATTATCTATGGACAATTCCAAAACCTTCACCAAAAAGAGCAAGATTTATCCTGTGAAGTTAGAAGTGACAGGCTACACTGGAGAGAAAATTCCAGTAAAAGGGGGATGTATAGTGACCTTCAAACACAAAGGGTGGCATCTAAAATCACAGCTACTGATTGTAGAAAGGAGAGTGCAACCAATATTAGGAATGCGATTATGCGAAGAGCTTGACATGGTGAAAAGAGTTTTCATACTGGCTTCACAGACTGAAGATAAGCACACAACACTCATGGAAGAAGAACAACTACATTGGAGAAGCAATAGCTGAATCAAACTCATTACATGATGTGAATGACAAACTGGAAAATGAGTTGGAAATTAAGGATGCTTTCTTATGCCACCTAGAAGACAAAAATAGACAGTTATAGGAAGGTCTGGAACTTGCCGAACAGAAACTCCAACAAACAATGAAGCGAGCAGAAATGCTACCAGAAGTAAGTGGTAAAATTGCCAGTGAAAGGCTGAAGAGTAGCATGGCAACATAGAAGAACATTGGAGACACTTAGAGACTCAGCTTGAAGAAAAGAATCAGGAATTGAATGATGGCTCCAGAAAGCATAAAGAAAATGGTATGAAGAAAACCTTCGGTTTGTGGCTGTTACGGGAGGGTGTGAAACTACATCCGGCAATAATTCCAGTTCAGATGAAAGCTCATCTTCTGAATCAGAGGAGGAGTTCGAAGATAAAGAGAATTCTAAAGACAAAGTCAAGGCTAATTGTGATGTGTGGCCAGATCGACCTAATGGGTTAAGATGGAAACTGCAAGCATATCAAATCAAGAGCTTGACAAGGTGAAGAGAAATGAAGAAGAAATTGGCAAAGTGGAAATAAGAGAGAGGTATAAAATAAGTGAAAAGGTGTTGTCAGCATGCAAAGTACCGAAAAAAACAGCTAAATGATCAAAGGCAATGGATAAGAAGTAAAGAAGTAAAGAAGTGAGACTCTGTGTCTCTGCCTTAAACAACATCCAGCATGAATGTTTCCGTGTGTCCAATCCGAAAATGGCAGTTCCCATCATGGCGAAGGATTACCTGAGTGGATTTAGAGAGATTTCACCAAAAGTCCTGCAACAAGTGGTCAACATGGCTGATGGAACTGGCAATACTGCCCTTCACTACAGCGTGTCGCACTCATATTTTGAAATTGTGAAGCTGCTGCGTGATACATATGTGCGCAATGTTAATCAGGAGAACAAAGCTGGCTACACTGTTGGCTGCTCTTGCTGCAGTGGAAAATGAGAAAGACATGAAAAGTATGGATGAATTATTTAGCCAAGGAGGTGTGAATGCTCAAGCCAGTCAGCTTGGTCAGAGAGTGCTGATACTTGCAGTGGGACATGGTCGGATGGACATGGTGAAAGCTTTTCTTCTCTGAGTTGCTGATGGCAAAATCCAGGATGATGAGGTGAATAAGCATGCTCAACAGGGAGAATCAGAGATACCAGATGCAAGTGTCATATCTTTCACAGCCGAATAGGGCCCTTTTGATGGAACTAGAAAATGCATGAAATCATATTTTACGTGAAGATTAAGTTAGTTCTGCTGACATAAGTAGTTCCTTGGGAGTGATCTCTCAACATCCGGTGACCCATCGTGATGTTGACGAACTGCAACAGCAAAATCAACAGCTACTGGTGACTGTTTGTGAACTTGCTGATAAACAGGAACCTCTTCACGGATCTTTGAACTTCAGCTGAATCTTGTGGGTGCCCTGAATGAACTCAAACAACTTTATGAAGCCCAAAGTCATCAGATGCAACTGGTGGAAAGATACTGGCCATGGAATGTAGATATTTTTGTTATGTAGATAATATTGTGTTTGTGTTTTTGTTTTTTTTATATAAAGGGGGAAGATATGTTACTATGTGTGTAAATAAGAACTAGATTTCTCAGCATGCAGTGCACATGGTTGGATGGAAACTGGAAGTGACATATGACGGGGGTGGTCGCTGGAAGTTGGTTGAGGCAGCTAGAGGAAAATAAAGTTGGTTAGGTATTAAACCCATGTAAAACTGTTCTTCTTGAAAGCCCCACAACCCCCACATATCATCGATTCATTGGCATGACTTTAAAATTGGAAATTTCATGAACTGACCACCACGCCAAATTCCCAAATTTGATCTAACTTCACATTTCCTTCTACTCAGTTTTCTCTGCAATAGATCCCATTTTTGTTTGTCTTTATAAGCCACAGAGTATTTGAGTTTTATATGGCATCATTTCTGTATATAGTGATGTGTTAATTTCCTTCCTGCCATCCCCTCCATGTAATAGAGTCACAATCATGGCCATCCTGGAAAGCTTCATTTCACGAGCAACAAAACTACAGTAAATCTCTGTTATCTGGAATTCAAGCATCACCAGCCTCAACCAACTGGCAAAAAAAATTGCGAAAAATATATAGTTTAAAGTGGGCTCCCCGCCCTCGCAATCAGTTCACAAATCAAGCAACAAGCAATCTCAAGCAACCATAAAATTCACTCATTCTGCATCTACCAATCCCCAATTGATGCCGAATATTGGTGGTTTTTACTCTATTTGCATTTCTTTATCCGGAAATCTATGCCATCTAATTTTCTGTCTTAGATTAAGTTCAGTATTTAAGTGGCACTCCAATCCAAGATATTACACGTGAATTGCAAGTTTTGTGTTATTTACTTGTTCTGTGGTTCCTCCAATTCCAAAGGCAATATTTTAAACTGGCATATGACACCTAATTTCGAGTAATTCTTGATTAACACTGTATTTGTATCAGATTTTACAACCCAAGCCCAACATTCTTCCCAAATATGTTGTGCTGGCATTAATTGTGACTTGTCATTTTTTTCCCTCTTTAACATTTCTATCCTTTTTACCCCTCATATGTTTGTTTCCCTTTAGAATAAGAATCAGAATTTATTGTCATGAACATGTCACATGTTGATTTGCAGCAGTAGTGCGAATATTCCTAGAAAACACCTTACAAAATAATTCAAAATGCAGTGTTGAAAAATTCAAAGTAAGGCAGTGCCTGTGATTAATTGTGCATACAGGAATCTGATGGAGTGGGGAAGAAGCAGTCCTTGTGCCGTTGAGTGCTCGTCTTCAGGCTCCTGTATCTTTTTCCCGATCGTAGCGGAGTGAAGATGGCATGGCCTGGGTGGTGGGGATTCTTGAGGATAGAGGCTGCTTTCTTAAGACACCACCTCATGTGCATGTCCTTGATGGAGTGAAGAACATCCCAGTGAAGTCACAGGCTGAGCTAACAACCCTCTGGAGATTTTCTTGTCCTGAATGTTGACACCTCCATACCAGAGAGTGATGCAACCAGCCAGAATGCATCACCACCTGTAGGAGTTTTTGAGTTATGTGATGATTTCCATTTCTCAAGTTTACATATTTCTCTTGCATTCACTTTATATCTTTCATTTATAACTATGGATTTCCTATTTATTAGATTCCAAACTGCCTGTAGTTTCTGAGATTTGGATAACTTGTACAGCAAATAAATTCTTGATCAGTTCAATGGACTCTAGTGCAAGTCCAATATTTAGTTGATTATGTCTGTCTTTCAAATCTAATTAGGCCCAATAGAATCTGGGGATTTATGGGATCAAGGTTTGATGCTTTGCTCATGGAATTCTCAATAAAACTCTTGGTTTATTCTGTGTACATGTAAGGTGGCAGATGCAAGTTTAGTAAATGAAACTTACTAATTTCATTCCATGTTTGGCGCTTTTAGAAATGGTCATTTGATGATGAAGCTCTTATGAATGTATACAGGTAGATGAATGAAACAGAGTGCTCTCTTGCAGGCATATGTTCTTCTGCAGTTGTCATGTAAACCCAACAGAATAATGAGTTCCAGTTGTGTTTGAATTCAGTGAAGACTTTTCACGTAAAGAGGCATGGGCCTACCTTCTATTAGAATTAGAATCAGAATTTATTGTCATGAACATGTCATGAAATTCGTAGTTTTTCAGCAGTGCACATGTAATGTTGAAAAATGGGGCAAAAATAAGAGAAAGCGAACTAGCTTTTGTGGTTCATTGTCTGTTAAGAAATCTAATGGCAGAGGGGATGAAGCTGACCTTGTGCCACTGGATGTCATCCTCGGGCTCCTGTTCTTCCTTCTCGACAGAAGCATTGTGAAGGGGGCACGAAGTGGGTGGTGAGGTTCTTTGAAGAGAGAGGCTGCCTTCTTAAGATACTACCTCTTGTGGATGTCCTCGATGGAGTGGAGTGTGGTGCCCGTGATGTCGCAGGCCGAGTTCACAGATTGATTTGAAGCAGATGTGAAGAAGTTTCTGCTGGGCCCCTGAACTTGTTCACACTCAATATGCGGTGAACAGTAAAACAGTAATCGCCATTTCCAATGACCAGGCCCGTCAAAAATAACCAAACTGCCCATGCAATAGTTTTCATCATATTCTTATTTAGGATAATCAATTTCCAAGCCAGATGATTCTTTTATCAAACTGGTTCATTTTCATTTACAGTTATCTTCAGGTTTTGGATGAGTAATTATTGGATGAGGTGAAATTATGGATATTATCAAATATTTTATAAATTAATCAAGGGTTATTTGGACCTGCCTCTATAATTGAAACTATATACTGAGACTGAGGTTTATAAAATTATGAGGGGCATAGGTAGGATAGCGAGAAGGACACCTATTCCCATAACAGAGGGATATGTTCAGGATTAAGGGGAAGATGTTTAGAGGGGATCTGAGGCATTGCCTTATACACCCAGAGGATGATTGAAGTCTGGAACATGTTCCCTGAATGTGGTGGAATTAGGTTTCCCAACAACAGTTATGGAGTTTCTTGCTAAGCATCTGAATGGTCAGTGCATGGAAGTCCTCGGTGGATGATTGGTGGACATGACGGGCTTGTGATTCTACGCCGCGCAAGTTGCAGCAGAAGCGCCAGTTCCCTTTAAACAAAGAAAGTATATTAGACCTCAGAGGGAGTATCGCGTTCTGCTTCAGGTATGACATTATCAACAATTGCCAGAGTCTCCCAAAGGGCACAGAAGAGATTTACAAGATTTTTTTTTTAACGAGATAGAGTAAAGATTTTAGTAAGTTTATCAGCAGAAAGGGTTAAGGGGAGATTTAATGGAGTTGCTTAAAATTTGTTAGGGGGCTTTGAGAGAAAATAGAAAATTTGTTTTCAGTGGTAGGAGAGACAGAAACCAGAAACAAGTTAATTGCCAAAAAAAAAAGGCCAAAGGAAGATGAGGTGTTTTTTTTTTACACTCTGTAAGTTGTTACGATGTGGATTCACTGCCCGAAAGGATGGCAAAAGCACAATCAATAGCAACTTTCAAAAGGAAATTGGATATCCACTTAAAAATGAAAAATCTACAGGGCTATGTACAAAGAGCAGAAAAGCAAGACTAATTGGATAGCTCTTTCAAAGACCAGCATGGGGCTGATGGGCCAAGGTGTTGTATGATTTTATGATAAACTTTTGAGATTAATTTTATCTGTTCAAATTAACAAATAAGTTTATTGTTGAAGTCACAGCATTTGTCTAGAATGTCCTTGGCAATAAAGCGCTCCCAGCATTTGATAAATCACCCGGCCATTTTGCAGAACTCACTGATTGCCTTGCAGACTTTTGACAAATGGAAGTTATGGCTTAATTATAGATCTTGGTCCAATTTGCAGCCAAGGTGTATAACATTGAATCATGTGTTGAAATTTCATGATTGATCTGGAAGTTCCGATAAGAAGTGTACACATACATTAATAAGGACAGCGACCTCTTTGTTAAAGCCTTGTTTCAAACAGAATTGGTCTCTTATTTAACTCTTTGGCTGTTTTTTGTAAACATGGAATAAAGTATAATCAAGAAAATGAATAGGGTGATCTAATCTCTTTATCCATACTCGGTTATCTTGAAGGTCTCATTATTTTCTTTTTCTTGACCCACCCCTCAAATTAGTCATGGCATTCACTAATTTGGTGCATGAGATGGCTATGTATTACTTAGAAGGTAAGAAATGTTAACATAAAATTTTTCTGAATTTGTATTTTACAATTTATTTTATTTTATCGGATTTTATAATTTTGTGTAGAGTCATAAGATCACAGAATTGTACAGAATGGAAACAGACCTTTTGGCCCAACTTGTTCATTTGGCCAAGTTGCTCATCTGAGCTGGTGCCATTTTTCTGTGTTTGGCTCATATCCCTCAAAACATTTTCTATCTGCCAAGGGAGGCTGCATTTTTGGGAAGAGAAGCAAAGTTAATGTTTCTGGTTGAAGGCACTTGAGAACAATGAATGTTGACCTTTCTGCCATGCCTAGATCCCCCAAAAAGTATAAAAATATAGTGTGTTCCACTCCCACTCCAGAGACATGACCCAAAAATCTAGGCTTATACTCCAATGCAGATCCATAGGATTGTTACAGAGCTGGAGGCATTGGCTTTCAGATATACTTTAATGACTGTTATGTCAGGAATGCACAAGTGATTGCACTTCTTCAAAGAAGACCAGTTCTCTGGTGATCTAGACAATTTATTCCTTCTTCAACAGAATGAAAGCTAATGATCTTGATGGAATGTCTTCAAAACATACAAGGGTGTTATATGTCATTTGGGTGTAATTGGGCGCCACAGGCTCATGGGCCAAAAGGGCCTGTTACCATGCTGTATGTCTAAATATAAACATTAAATTAAATTGTGGGTCATTCTTCCACTGCTTGAGAAGTTACATGAAGATCACGAGTTTAATTTATGAGGTTCTCAGTTGTTACATTTCTCTGTCAGTTTCCAAAAGTTGAACTGTTTAATAAACAGATGGCAGGACTATTGAAAGGAAGAGAGACAATGACGAGAATTTCAAAAAATCAGTGGGCACCTCTTTGGAAAGTACAAAATTCTGGATGTTGGCAGGGGTTTTTACCTGGCCACTCATCAGTTTTTACCTGGCCACTCATGCAGTGTTTGGAATCAGGAGTATCAGATCCAGGATAGGTGATAATACATTTAAATGCAGAGGAGGAGAAATTTCTTCCTTTAGAGAGCAACAAGCCTGTGGAGTTCTCCATCAGTAAAGGCAAGAAAGGTCAAATTGTTGAATATATATAAGATAGGATAAACATCAAAGGATTATTGGGAGAGAGTGGGAATAAGGTGTTGAGCTGACCTAAATGGCATTGTCAACTCAAGTCACCTTTATTTGTCATTCATACCAAGTGTTTCTCCAGGACCTTGGAGTACATTTACATAAATAGAGACATATACAATAAATGTCAACTGTACACTATCCGCATGTGTTCTGGGAATTCAGGAGCCTGATGGCTTGGGGAAAAAAATACTGTTGCCCAATCTAGACGTAAGGCCCAAGTGTTATGGTACCTCCTACCAGATGGTAAAATGGAGAAAAGATTAGATGAAGGGTGTGTGAAGTCCTTCACAATTTTTATTGCTTCCTGGATGCATCGTGTGTTGTAGATGTCCGTCATGGTAGGAAGAGAGTTCCCAATGATCTTTTCCACTGACTTCATTATCCTATGCGGTGTCTTATGGTCTGAGGTGGCACAGACTCCAAACCAGGCAGTGATGCAGTTGCTCAGGATGCTCTCAATACATCCTGTGTAAAATGTAGTGAGGATGGAAGGTGGGAGATGAACTTTCCTCAGCCTTCACAGGAAGTAGAGGCGCTGCTGGGCTTTCTTGACTTTGGAGGTGGTGCTAAAGGATGAGGTGAGATTCTCCACCAAGTTCACACCAAGGAACTTAGTACTCTTGATAATCTCAATGGTCAGCGAAGAGTGAATCCCCCGGTCCTTGCTGAAGTCGACAACAATCTCTTTCCAACCAGGATTCCACCTGAAAGGTGCTTGCAATTTCTTTTGTTGTTGTTCGTTCTGTGGAAGCAGCAGAGAATCAGACATCTACCTTTTTATGTTTTAATACTGTATTGCCAATCAAAGCTTAAGCAGGAATCAAGCATTAACAATGGGAGAAAAAGAATAGTCTGTGTTTGGCCTGAAGCTACTCATCACGACACATTCAGAATTAGAACCATTGAACACTAGTGGACTGAAGCATGCCCTTCAGTTCATCTGGTCAGTGCCAAATTATTCTGCCTAGTCCCATTGACTTGCACTTGGACTATAACCCTCCATACCCCTTCTATCCAGGTACCTATCCAAATTTTTCTTAAATATTTAAACTCTCCTTAGCCACCAGTGTGGTGCCAGTGGATTGGAGGGTAGCTCACATTGATTGTTGTTTAAAAAAAGGTTCCAAAATTAATCCTGGAAATTATAGATCAGTGAGCTTGATGTCAATCGTAGGTAAATTATTGGAAGGTGTACCAAGAGATTGGATATACAATTATTTGGATAGCCAGAAACTGATTAGGGATAGTCCACATGGCTTTGTGCACGGTAGATTGTGTTTAGCCAATCTTACAGAGTTTTTTGAGGTTAACCGGAAAGCTGATGAAGATAATGATGGAAAGGCTGCAGATGTTGTCTACATGGACCTTAGTAGGCCTTTGGCAAGGTCTCACATGGGAGGTTAGTCAGGAAGGATCAGACGCTAGGTGTTTGTGGCTAAGTTGTGTACTGGATTTGACAATGGCTGGACGGGAGAAGCTAGAGAGTAGTGTGGATGATTGCTTCTCAGACTGGAGGTCTGTGACTAGTGGTGTGCCTCAGGGATCCATGCTGGGAGCATTGTTATTTGTCATCTGTATTAATGATCTGGATGATAATGTGATAAACTGGATCAGGAATTTTTTAGATGACACTAAGATTGGAAGCTTTGTGAATAGCAAAGAAGGATTTCAAACTTGTAGAGGGATCTGGACCTGTTGGAAACATGGGCTGAAAAATGGCAGATGGAAGTTAATAGAGACAAGTGTGAAGAGTTGCATTTTGGAAGGATAAACCAAGAAAGGATGTACAAAGTGAATGGGAAGTCACTGAGGAGTGTAGTAGAACAGAGATACCTGGGAATACAGATATATAATTCCCTGAAAGTGGAGTCACAAGTGGATGGGTTTGTAAAGAGATCTTTTGGCATATTGGCATTCATAAATCAAAGCATTGTATAAGACATTGGTGAAGCCACTGTGTGCAGTTTTAGCCACCTAACTCTAGGAAAGATATCAATAAGGTAGAAAGAGTGCAGAGAAGATTTACTAGAATGTTGCCTGGACTTCAGGAACAGGGAAAGTTTAAACATTTAGGACTTTATTCCCTGGAGCTTAGAAGAATGAGGGAACATTTGATAGAGGTATTTAAAATATGAGGGGAATAGACAGAGTAAATGTAGATAGGCTTTTTCTACTGAGGGAAGGTGAGATAAAAACCAGAGGACATGGGTTAAGAGTGAAAGAGGAAAAGTTTAAGGGGAACATAAAGGGAAACTTCTTCACACAGAGAGTGGTGGGAGTGTGAAATGAGCTACCAGCTGAGGTGGTGAATTTGGGTTTTAATTTCACATTTAAGAAGAATTTGGAGAGGTAGATGCATGGGAGAGGTATGGAGGGCAATGAACTAGACTGGGTGCAGGTAAGTGGGGCTGGGTAAAAAGAATGGTTCAGCATAGACTAGAGGGGCTGAAGGGACCTCTTTCTGTGCTGTAGTGTTCTATGGTTTCATGCCCTTACTGAGTCTGCATTCACTACATAATTTGGCAGCTCATTCCACACTCTCACCACTCTCACCAATTGCCAGTGAAGTGTCTGTGACAACATGGGTACAGCCTGCACTTTAGAGAAGCTCTGGCCTGTTCTGGCTACTTCTGTGGATGGAAGGAAAAGCAGAGAAAGTAATTTCTTCTCGATTTTCAGTGATCTTGCTATTGGAGTAGAGCAGCAAGCTGTGAGATACGGCCGAGGTTAGGTGCAGCATTCTAAGACGAGGAAACTGAAGATGATTGTGACCTTGGCATCCGCAAGGAAAGCCATTAATGATCATATGTGGTTGTATTTGATATTATGGGAAGTGAGAGCTGTCAGTGTAGACAAAGGGTATTGTGTGAGTGATAGGCCTTAAAAAATGCATTTTCAATGAAAATGAAATTTATAAAACTATTAGTCAATGAGAAGAACTACAACAAGAGTAGGATTGAATTTTGTCATTTGGGGAAGTTTTATGTCAGGAAGGATGGCACGGTTAATGTAGCAGTTAGCTCAATGCTGTAACAGTGCCAACAACCCGGGTTCGAATCCGGTGCTGTCTGTAAGGAGTTTGTACGTTCTCCCCGTGTCTGTGTGGACTTCCTTCGGGTGCTCCGGTTTTCTCCCACCCTCCAAAAATGTACTGGACTTTTTGGTCAATTGGGCAGCACTGGCTCATAGGCCGACAGGGCCAGTTACCACGCTGTATATCTATATTAAAAAAAAATTTAAATGTGAAATATTACTGGGGAGAACAAAAATCCCACTGAAAATAAAGAGATGAATTTTCTGACATGTCCAAAGGAAGCCAGTAATGTGCTCAAAAGTAGTCCACTCTGGGTCGCTCCAAATGTGAAGTGGGCAGTAATTTTTTTTTTGGAACTGTGTGAAATTAATCTGAGACCAATAAGTGAACCCATATAATTGGGTGTAACGTCCTTTGGAAATTCTGAAAGCAAAGTGATTGGCAACTATATAAATGCAAGTATTATATCACTTCATCAGCATTTCAGTGAATCTCTAATGTTTATTCTCAACAAACCACTCCACCAAGTATTTTTGATTGCATATTTACATGCTAAGATGAACAATTGTTTTTATCAAAAGTACAGTAGTTACAATCATTTGATTTACTTCAGCTTTTATCCACATAAGAATGGAAGGGTGTTCAAACCATTAAGTTCCTTGGAAATACCATTAATGCGGTGGTTACTGAAGCCTCATTGACGGACCATTTCTATCCTGTGGGAAATTTTTCATGGTGAGATATTCTTTGCTGAGAACTCACAAGCCCCCAGAGACATTCATATTTCGCTAGGCTATTGCTTGCAGGTCAAGCCGAAGTGAAGAGTCTTCTGGAAGTGAGCATAATTGATTCTCTTTAACAAAGCTTATATTTGTTCTAATGCAGGGAACTCCTGGATTATTTCTCTCAGAAGAATGCCTAACATGTAAGCATGCCACTTTTTGATATTCATTCATATATTTCACAACACTTTCCAGCAACTTGAAGTCACTCCACAAAAAATCCACTGTGGCACCTGCGTACGTCTTATTTACTCACTGAAATTTATTTGACAGAAGTTTACATGCAATTGGAAATGTGTGGCCATATTAGGACAGTCAACATGGCTATATATGGGGCAAGTCAAGTCTTACAAACTTAATTGAGGTTATGAAGGTTGTTGATGAGGGGAGGGCAATGGATGCTGCCTACATGGACATTAGTAAGGCATTCGATGAGGTTCCTCGTGGTAGATTGATCCAGAATGTATGGGTGCATGGGATCCATGGTGAATTGATAGCTTGGATTGAGAAGTAAAACACAAAAGTTCAAAGACACCATGACTGAAGTAAAAACACAGTGCTGGAGAAACTCAGCCAGTCAAACAGTGCATTTTATATAGCAAAGGTAAAGGTACATCACCAATGTTACGGGCTTGAGCCCTTCTCAAAGTATGAGCAAAATGTAGGCAGGAGCTAAAAAAAAATGATAGGTGCAGAGGGATAGGGGGAGGAGCACAGTCCCACAGGTAGTATGTAATAGGTGAAGAAGGGTGGGAGGGCACGGCAAAGGGAGGGAATGGCTCTGTGAATGGAAATGGAAGGGGGGGGGGTAGTGATCTGGAGGAAAGGAGACAGAGGGATAGAGAAGAGAGAGCAAACGGGGATTGAACCTTCCCCCACTCGCCCACCTCCCCCTCCCAACAGTTTATATATCTTTGCTGTACACTGTTTGACCTGCTGAATTTCTCCAGCATGGTGCTTTTACCTTTGATTCAGAATTGGCTTGCCTTTAGAAGGAAAAGGGTAGAGATGGAAGGGTGTTATACTGGCTGGAGCTCGATTATCAGAGGTGTTCTGTAAGGTATCAGTACTGGGGTTCTAAGGATTTGAATCAATGATGGAGAAAGGATTCTTCAACAAATTTAGATTACAAATAATATTTATTAAAATGCTACTCAACCAGAGCAAAACTAAGAAAATAATGTTAATAAAATGATGTAGCAGTATAAGCAAACATATTAATACAGTTACAAATCAACTGATACAAGGAGCTTACATCCTTCACATCACCATTTGGGAATTCCATACAAACACCGGCTTGTCTTAGGAGCTTGAGACTGTGCTTGTCATCAATCATGATCTGTTCCAAGCAGAAATCTGATGGGCTGCCTTACAGCCCACACTTTCCTGGTTAAAATTGCAACCATGAGCTTGTGCTACCCACTGATAGACATCTATCAATCACATGCCAAAGCTGACTAACAAGGCAAATATTTATGCCTCACAATATTCACCAGTCTAGCTGTTCAGCTTCCAATTAAAGTCATTTGGTCTTCTACATGTGTCGAGGTCCTACGCCTCAAGATGAATTAGTTTTGTAAATATTTGTAAATATTTCTTTGGTCTTCCATGCCAGATCATTAGAGATGATCCCCTCTACCACCATCAATTTGGCCTTCTCCTGTATATCCTCCATTACCCGCACATCTGCCCTGATCCTCTCTGCCCCATGTGCGACAAGGACAGGATCTCCCTTGTCCTCACCTACCACCCCATCAGCCTCCACATCTAACATATCATCCTCTGCCATTTTCGCAATCTACGATATGATCCATCAATCAGACACATCTTCTCTTGTCCCCTTATGATGTTCCTCCAATTTGCATGATGCCTCAGTCTGGCAGTGCATGAGACTATGAACAGACATGTCAGTAAGGGAAAGTTGAGGAGAATTGAAATGGGTGGCCATTGTGGCAGACAAGGTGCTCTCCCAGTCTGCAACAAGTCTCTCTGCTGCAAAGGAAAACACAATGTGAGCACCGGATGCAATAGCTGGCCCCTGCAGATTCACATGAAGGGTTGCTTCTCTTGGAAGGACTGTTTGGACCCTGAATGGTGGTAAGGGACGATGTATGGGCACAAGTGGTGCACCTCCTGCGGTCACAGGGACGGGTGCCAAGGGACGATTAGTGGGAAGGGAGGAGGGACTCATGGAAGTAGTGGTTCCTGCGGAAGGGAGAGAAGGGAGGAGCAGGGAAGTATTACATCTACTCCTTGCCCTGTCCTACTTTTAATTAAGGTACAATAGTGCTTTTCATTCATTCCTTGAGAAAAGACTCAAGCCCAAAACATTGGTTTTATATCTTTACCTCCTGTGGACACTGCAAAACCTGCTGAGTTCCTCCAGCATTTCTGTGTTTTTACTGTATTTTTGGGTAAATTGTTTTTTTTTAGAATCAGAATCACAACTTATTGACATGAACATGTCACAAAATTTGTTGTTTTGCAGAAGCTTCTTCACAGGGCGAATATTGTTATAAAGTTACATTGAAAAATAAATAAACTACTGCAACAAATAAGAGAAATTGAGGTCATGTCTGTGGTTCATTGTCCATTCAGAAATCTGATGGCAGAGAGGAAGATGCTGTCTTCATGGTGCTAAGTGTTCGCCTTCAGGCTCCTGTATCTTCTGTCCAATGGTAGCAGTGTAAAGAGGGCATGGTGTGGGTGATGAGGATCCTTGAGGGTAGAGGCTGTTTTCAAAACATAGAATATAGAACCTAGAACAATACAGCACAGTACAGGCTCTTCAGTCCTCGATATTGTGCTGACCCATATATTCTGTAATGACAGTGATCATGGTTGCAATGCAACTAGCAATGCCTTAAGGATTATAACTCCTGTTCGATTATACCTGGTTGCCAGCAGGGGATGACACAGAGCAGGAGACACAGTATGCAAGATCTGTAATGGAGGCTTACAGCCTCATGGCATGCCTTGTGGTACTGTTTACAACAACTTCAAAGTAAAGAACCTTTTCCTTCATCCATGTGTTGTCTAAGAACTCACACATATGGATACATGATGAAACATACTTCTTCCTTAAATAAAGTACTTAACCCTCCCTATCCCATAACCTTCTATTTTTCTTTCATCTATGTGTCTGTCTTAGAGTCTCTTAAATGCTCCCCATGTTTCAGCCTCCACCACCATCCCCAACAAATCATTCCAGGCACCCACAACTTTCCTTATAAATAAAAAAACTTACCCCGATACCTCCCCTAAACATTCCTCACTTCACTTTGTACATATGTCCTCTGGCATTTGCTGATCTTACTCTGGGAAACAGGTGCTGGCTGTCCACCCTATCTATACCTCTCATAATCTTGTAGAACTCTATCAAGTCTCCTCTCATCCTTCTACACTCCAAAGAGAAAAGTCCCAGCTCTGCTAAACTTGTCGCATAAGATGTTTTCCAATCCAGGCAATATCCTGGTAAATCTCCTCTGCACCCTCTCCATAGCTTCCACATCCTTCCTATAATGAGGTGACCAGAACTGAACCAGAGATTTGTAGAGTTGCACATGACCTCTCTATTCCTGAACTCAATCTCACTATTAATGAATCCTAGCATTGCATAGGTCTTCTTAACTAACTATCAAGGTGACCTTGAGGGAAGTATGGATTTGAACCCCAAGGCCCCTCCGTTCATCCACACACTTAAGTAAGCAAGTCAGCCTTCTGGTTGTCCTTCCAAAATGCATCACTTCACACTTATCTAGATTGAAACCCATCTGCCACTTTTCTGCCCAACTCTGCATCCTGTCTATATCCTCGTAACATTCGACAACCTTCAGCTCCATCCACAACTCCTCCAACCTTCGTGTTATCCACAAACTTATTGACACATCTTTCTGCCTCTTCATCCAGGTACCTCTTGTAGTGGAAACTGATGCCCTTGATGCTGACCAAGCTTACAACTCTGTAGTCTTTTCCTGTCCTGTGCATTGGCACCTGGATACGAGACAGTGATGCAACCAGTCAGAATGCTCTCCGTGGTATATCTGTGGAAATTTGCAGGTGTTTGATGACATGCAAAATCTCCTCAAACCTTTCACAAAGTGTAGCTTCTGGTGAGCCTTCTTTGTGATTGCATTGATAATTAGCAGACTCGTTCTCAAGGCCTGAGTTCTGCAAGCTAGTAATTCCATTACAATTGCTTTTTACCCGACCAATACAGACCTGTTTTTATGAGATTAAAAAGTGGATGAAATAGTCACTGGGTGGTTTAGTAAGTTTGCAACTGTCACAAAGATTGCTGGAGATATGGACGGTGTAAAGGATTAACAAACGAGACTGTAGTTTACAGGGCAGTTACAGATTTGGGTAAAGAAGTGGCAATGGAGCTTCATCCAAGTGTGGGTGAGATGCTGTATTTTTGGAGGTGAAATGTAAGGGAAAATATTCATTTAATGGTGGGAATGTCACAGCAGTGATGTACAGAGCGATCTGAGGGTCCATTGTGGTCACACCAGTAGACAGGTTGGTAAAGAAGGTTCATAATGTATGTGCCTTCATTGGTTGGAGCAATGAATATAAGAGTAAGAATGTCACAAGGCATCCAAGTCAAACTTGGGTTAGGCCACATGGATAATATCTGATTTTGATCAAGCTATTGCATGAAAAATGCAGAGGCTTTGAAAAGGTTGTAGAAGAGATTAACCAGGATGCTCCTCCACCTGCACCACCATTTTGTTTGGATGTCTGTCTACATTTTGCTCATACCTTGATGAAGGGCTCAAGCCTGAAACATTGGTCATGCTACATAAATTACACTGTTTGACCTGCTGAGTTTCTCCAGCACTGTTTTAAACCAGGATGATTTCTAGATTGGAGGGCATGAGCTATGGGGAGACGTTGGATATGCTTGGTTTGCTTATCTGGAGCTCAGGGGTGACCTGACAGACATTTACAAAATTACAAGAGCCAGTGATAAGGTAGCTAGTAAGAATATTTTTCCTCATGTAATAATGTCAAATACTAGAGGGCATGCATTCAAGGTGGAGATTTGAAAGAAGATATGCAGGGAAAAGATTGAGTGATAGGTGCTGGGATGGTTTGCCAGAAGCAGTAGTAGAATCAGATATGATGGTAGATACACGAATGTGGAAGGAATTGAGGGATCTGGATCATATGCAGGCTGGAGATGTAGTTAGATTTGGCATCATGTTCGATGCAAACGTTGTCGATGGAAGGACCTGTTCCTGTGCTGTGTTGTTCTGTGCTCTATTTAATAAAAAGAAAACAGTTTATTTTCACATAAATTGAATCCTGAGTGGTGGGTAGGATCAGGACATATCAATCAGTGCAAACAATAAATATAAATGATGGTTGTTCTGCATGTAACTTTCCAACCATTGATTTTCCATCTATTCTATTTCCACTTATTTCTGACTCTTTTATGCAAAGGTATTAGCTATAGAAGCTTTCAATTATTTTTTCAATATCAAGCTGTGATACAACTCCAGTTCAGATTTCTAACCAGATTCTGATGTGGTAAAAGGTGACATTCTTACAGATCCAAAAGAACAAGGATTGAATGTAAATACCTTTTCCTTAATGGGTAGGCTATAACAAGCAGAGATAAATTAAAGCTTCAGTGCTTGTCATGAAAATCAAACTCAAATTGTATGCTTTTTGTCACACATAGCATCAGATAAGAATTGAATTTTAGTAAATGTGTACTTGGTTAATTCAGGCATGGCATTTTTTGAGATTTATTTGTTATTGACGCGCTATCAATAACTCTAGAGAATAGAAGTTACCTGACTGATAGGCTTTCATTACCATAAACAGAAGGCAGGTCTCATGTTGCTGACCTGAAACCCGAGCTTGTTCTGGAGGAGGGGTTTATTAGGGGAATCAAAGGGAAGGTGCCACAGGTGGGCCAGCCATATACATATAAACAATATTAACAGTAGTTCCCCCTCTTTTAAAAGAAGCCCAGTGGGGTAAAGTAGGTTCCATGTCCAAAACAAATTCAGTCTGTCTGGTGGTCATGTCTGCTGTTGTGACCATAATAGCACTGGCTGTGTCTCAGCTGTTGACTCCTGTACGATTTGGTTGTTGTCAGTGGGTTGGGTGACTGGTGACTGAACTGAGAGAGTTGGGGTAGGGTGACATGGTATGTCATGGGTCTCCCACGTGCACCAGGTCCTGGGTGGACACAGTGTCCTCATGCCCATCTGGGTTTGCCACATAGGCGAACTAGGGGTTGGCATGGAGGAGGTGGACCCTCTCAACCAGTTGGTCAGACTTATGGCTTCTTACATGTTTCTGAAGCAGGACTGGCCCTGGGGACATCAACCAGGATAGCAGTGTGGTCCCCGACGAGGACTTCCTGAGGTAGGGAAACAAACTTTTATGTCTATGTCCATCATTGACCTGGCGAGCTGATAAGAGCTGCTTTGGTTGAGTGAGATTGAAGTCAGAGTAGCATCGCTGTCTGATTTTCTGTACTGGTTCATGGTCTGGTAAAATTATGGCATCCAAGATGGCAGCCCCCATGGTGAACACATGGTTCTGTTGTTTTTTTGTCAGAAGTGTCGGTGGAAGCCCCATTGCCTGCACGCTCCGCTGCTTGGGTTAGAAGATTGCTTGGATATGCGTATATTCATGTAGTGTCCCATCTTTCCACAGGCGGAATAGACCACATCCTTCACTGGGCAACACTTCCTGGGGTGCTTCTGCTGGCCTCAGAAATAGCACTTCAAGTGCTCACCAGCAGCAGCGGATGTAGTCAGGTCGGGATAGGGGGAGGTCTGTGATCCCACTTCCCAAGATGATGGCGGTCACGTTTCTCAAGATGGGGCTGCCTGTGTAGCAGGCATCTCAGATCAGCTCTTCCATGTGCTCTTCTCCCTACATGGCCTTGCAGCTGCAGGCCTGTCTGAGGTATGGAAGGACTCAAAAGTAATTATCAATGGACTCCCCATGTTGTTACTTACATGTGGATAAGATGTGCCTGGCGTAGACTCCATTCACCTGGGCCAGTGCCTCCACAATGTTCATTGCTTCAGTGAATGTCTCGCAGTCTCTGACCATCGGGTAAACATGGTGCCCGACCTGTGAAAACAGTAAGTGCAGTTTATTTGCGATGGATTGGACAATCTCGGTGGAGGCCTGCAGACATGTTGAAGCAATGTTGCCAGAGTTTGAACTTGCCAGATGCTTCTGGTGATAGCTGGTTGATTTCCAGCCTCTCTGGTCTCAACTTGTCCATTCCAAAAAATTGATGGTAATAAAATTAATGCGCTATCAATATCTCCAAAGACTAGAAATTACCTGACTAATTGGCTTCTATTACCATAAGCAGATGGCACATCTTATATTGCTGACCCGAGACCCAAGCTTCTTCTGGGGGAGGGGAACATAGGAAGTAGGAACAGGGGTAGGCCAAAAATGGCCCATCGAGCCTGCTCCGCCATTCAATACGATCATGGCTGATCTAATTTATGACCTAACTCCACCTACCTGCCTTCTCCCCATATCCCCTAATTCCTCTATCATGTAATTCTCCTAACAGGGGTTAGGAGAATCAAGGGGGAGGAGCCACAGGTACAATCTGCAAGGGACGGGCCAGTCATACACATATAAACAACATTAATAACAATTACTATTAACAGTGGTTTCACCACAGTTATCTGATGTTATTACCATTTCATTCCCTCTAAAAAATATCCTTAAAAAGGCTTTAGATATGGAAGCAACCTGTACATGTTAAATAATTGTATGTGCTTCCCAGTAGTTATCAAAGTGTTTATTCAATACTACCTGGATAAATCTCCTCATTATAATATTTATTTTAATCATGGGGGTTTGAATGAAAACAACACAGTAGCAATGATTGAGGTCTCTTTGGACAGTCGATACTGCACAACAATTAATACTGGTTTACTTACAATGTAAAGTTAGTTGCCACTGGAATGCTGGAGTATCAGTAGCCATTCTTGTCTATGGCTGCCTTAGGACTTTGCTCAAAGTTTATGGGCCCCCTTCCATGTGAAGCAGTCCGGTTTAAATGGTTTCTTCTGTATTTCTCTCCCATTGACTATATAAGAAACAGCATTTTTAAAATTATTTCAGTCTGTGGTCCCCCTTAAATTTACTGTGGCCCTCATGGGGTCTGCATGGCCCCTGTTGAGATTGACTGGGCTAAGCTATGCTTTCCTTTTGCAACAAAACAGTTTCAGTAAAGACTCAAAACTTTGACTGGCCCTTTGTCTCTGCTCAATCTCCTGAGTTCTTGCATGTTACAGCATTTGCAGTCTCTTGTCTCTGTACATTCCTTCTGCTGAATTTCACCTGACATTGATGCAAGGGATGGGAAAAGTTTTTGTCCAAGACACCTTCCATGGAATTCAAGGCTTTATGTTATTTTTTTAATTGCTTTGGAGTTTCTGTTGATGTCTGAGGATACAAGGACTTATGCCAGTACAGTGATATTCCATTTACAAAGGAATTCTAGATTATAATGCATTTAACTGGAAACATTAAAACATAATTACTCAAAAATAGTGAATTGGCTCTGTGATAAAAGACATATTATGGCCATAAACATATTTTCAGCTGTATTAATCAAAGTTCGTATTACCATGTTAATGAAGCTCAAAATATTGTTAATTTTGAAGGAAAATTGTGTTTCAAAATGGAGTCCTATATATAATTATATTCATATTTATATATTAGATATTTATATGTATTATTTATCATACTGTATTATATTTTTCTGTATTGGCAATCAGTTTGTTTACACTTTTTCAATATTTACATTTCTCTCTTTTGTATACGTATCCTTTCTGAGTACTCTTTTTTGCATTACTGGTAAGTAGAAATTTTGCCTGGCCCACAGGGGAAAGGATCTCAGCATATGTACTCTGACAATAAATCTTTGGCACATAGCAGATCTTGCACCTCATAATATGAGAGTAGCTTTGAGCAGCAACTTGGTGGGGCAGTCATGCAATCCTTCTCAGAACCATACAATGTTTCAGTCTATTATTCAATACACAAACGTGCTGGAGAAACAGCATGATCCACTAGATGGGCAATCAATGTTTCACGTCTGGGGCCTTCGTCAGGTATAAGAAAAAGTGGGCAGAGGGTGAAGATGGGAGGGGGAAGGAGAGGGAGCAGGAAGGAAGGGGCAGAGGAGGAGCCCAGGCTAAAAGGTAAGAGTTGATAGGTGGATACAGATGGAAGGGTAGAAGAGAAAAAGGCTGACAAGCTTCCAATAGATGCTATCTGACTTGCTGAACTTCTCCAGCACATCTGTGTATTGCACTTAATGTCAGCATCTGTACATTTTCTTGTTTAACTTAAATCCATTATTTTACTGGAATCACCTATTCCTGTTGCATTATGTAACTTTATCCCTGGATGGATGTTCAGATGAGCATTCCCTCCCCTTCACACATTTGAACACACATTTCTTTTTGTTAATTGTTTGTTCACAGAAATCAAGATCTCTGGCTACACCTGAACTTATTGCCCACCCCACAGCTTCATTGAACAGAATGGGTTGCTAAACCTGTTACGAACTAATAAAATCTTATTAGTACCAATAAAGGAACAGCGATGGAAAATTCATCTGACAATGGTAAATTCAAAGTTATTGTTTTTATTAAATGATTAATAACATTGTAATTCTTACTTACATCTAAACTTAACTTTATCTTAAAGCAAGTGAGTTTGTGTGTGTGTGTGTGTGTGTGTGTGTGTGTGTGTGTGTGTGTGTGTGTGTGCGTGCATGTGTGTGAGTGTGTGTATGTGTGTGTGATTAAATCCCAAACTATTACAGTTTAAGCTTGATTCTGAAAAAGTCAATTTTAAAGTCTAGTTTCAAACATCTCATTGAACTTGAGGATCTTTTTAAATTGTGGTTCAGAAGAAATTATGAAGCAAAATTGAAGTATCAGATTTCTTTACATTGTTGCTGAAAAGCAATAATTAAGTATATTGAAACATCTAATCATCAAACTTCTTTAAAACTCACAAATTCCTTTTTGTAAAGTCATTTTCAAAACAATGTTCCTTCAAACGAACAAAATTCTTCAATCCTCGATATGAGTGATTTTTCACAAACATCCTCCCATTTTCCTTTGGAGTTACAGAGTCTGTATCTTTCACGATGATTTCAAACTTCTTAATCAAAAGTGACCATTCCTCTGGACGCAAACGAGCCTGCATCTATTTTCATAAATGAGTAGTCGTAGTGGCTATTTTATTTTAAAATTCCATTGGGTGTTCCTTCTTTTAATAAGAAGAACACAGATCCTTTTCAAAGGCTTTTGAAACTGTACTTCTTCTCTTGACAGAGAAAGCAATCCTGAATTCACAGGAGGTAGGATTTCTTCCTACTGACCCAAAATGTCTGATTTATATCCTTTCTTAAAATCATATGATATAACATCACTGCTGTTTCAATTTCATTTTTACAAAAGCATGCACCTTTTCAAATTATCACATCACATCCATAAAAAACCTGACCTCATCTCTGCCCAAGAGGTTTAAGTGGTTATTGTCTCCAGGAAGTCTGATGACCACAAACAAAAAAACTGTTTTTGTTTAAACAAATGGCTTCCTTCAGCAGTTCTTCTTGAGTACTTGAATTCTTTTTTAATAAAGCAAACACTCCATTGTTCTTGAATCATTGAAGACCCACTTCATTTCCATTAAGGTCAGGTTCTTCCAGACACGGCGACTCCGAAATGAACTCTCTCTCTGAGTCTCTGTAAATGTAATATGACCTGTGTGTGACCCTGTATCATTACTAAGAAATATATATTTTATAACTAAAGATTAACATAAATCCATTACAAACCACTTCAGAGGTTAGTCGAGAATCAAACATATTATAGTTGATCTGGACCAAGTAGCCTGATCAGGTAAGCATGGCATATTTCTTTCCACAAAGGAAGAAAAATAATAAACTTTATGGACTAGTTATTCTAGAATTTTATGGGCAATAAGAATAATTTGGTAATTTCTTAGTCACCATTACTGATAATAATATTTAATTTTAGTATTACTTAATCATGTGAATTTAACATCTCCCAGCTACTACTGTGGAATTATGGACGGGAAGGGATTGGAGGGTTATGGGCAAGGTGCAGGTAGGTGGGATTAGAGGAGAATACTTAGTTTGATAAGGACTAGAAGGGCCAAAATGGCCTGTTTCCGTGCTATAATTGTTATATATTGTGAATGATTATATAAAGTCAACTCCCCAGATCTACAGTAAAGGTATCAGGATGCAAATTCATTGCATTTCAGATTATGCAGTGGTTTCCACGTTAATGTCTTATGGTTTACATTCTGTAACTGTAGCAATGTAATAGTTAGTTCACTGATGGATTAGGTAAGTGTTGAAATAAGAACTCTAGCACTTAGTATTCTTAGCATTACCTGAAGACAATCAAATGAAAGTGAGTGCTTCTGTTTATTGAATAGAAATGGTCTCTGAAAGTGCCCAGTGAATATTTTTTTGTGTTAACAATTACAGACAGGTTTTAATGTTCTTCATATTTTGCAATCATATTGACAGAAACAAATGAATTGTCTCTTTAATTCAGAAGGTAACTGCTTTATGGTGAGATTGGTCTCAAAGCGGATTCTTAAAAAAAGACAGCAGATGCTATAAATCTGAACAAAGAATAAAAAATTCTGGAAACATGAGCAGGGTAGCATGGTCTGGGAAAGGAAAACAAAGTTAATATTTAAAGTTCAAAGGCCCTTTCATCAGAAGTGATGATATGAACCAAGTAGCAGATAAGATTGGGGAGGGATGGAAGAAAAAAATGGGAAAACTTCTGATTGGGTGAGACAAGGGTTGCAAATTGGATAAGAAGTCATCCAGTTAATGGGAGCAATTAGGAAGAAAGGAGAAAGAACAAAACTACAGGACTAGAGAGTTACAGAGTGAAGTATACAGGCAAAAGGATATGAAGGTGTGAATGCAGGCTCTAAGATATGCCCAATATATTCATATGTGTTAATGGATAGAGGAATAATAATTGAACCTAATGTCAAAAATCTATAATACACAACAGAAATGGTTAGTTTTGATGCAGACAGAGAACAGGACCTACCTATTTCAAGATTTTAGAATTCAATATTAAATACGAAAACCTGCAACATTCCCAGGCAGAAGATGTGTTGTTTCTTCGGCTTAACCCGGGCCTCATTATAAATAGACAGATAAATCAAGCTGAAAATTTGATAGAGAATTAAACTGGCAGCCTACTGGAAGCACTGAAACATCCGTGAAGACTGAATTCAGGTATTCTGCAGAATGGTAACTCAAATCTGTGTTTAGTTTTACTAATGTCGAAAAAACCATGCTGCAAATACTGAATGTAGTGAATAATATTAGAGGAGGTGTGGGTGGATCACCTCTTCACTTGGGAGAACTTAGGAATTCCTGGATGGTGAGAAAGGAACTGGTGACACATCCAGTGTGGGATCTCCTGCAGTTCCACTTAACATGCAAAATGAATGGGTGTGGTTGGTATGGATAAAAGGCCAAAACCAGGGAGTCATAGAGGGAATACCTTCAAAATGATGAAAGGGCAACATGTGTCCATTCCAGAAACTGGGAGAAATTGTGAAGGCTGACCTATTGATTGCAAATGCTGGAAATTAAGAGTAGGGTATCAGGAAAGAGGTATAGGTGCACAAGACTCAGGAACTCACACCACCAGGTTCAGGAACAGCTTCTACCCCTCCACCATCAGACTCCTTAACAATAAACTCAATGAGAGACTCATTTAAGGACTCTTACTTTTGTATTTTATTGATTTTTTTTATCTCTGTATTGCTCAGTCAGTTTATTTATAATTCTTTATTTGTTTACCCATGTACATATCTTCTAGAACATAGATTTTTGCAAAAGCAATAACTGGTAATTCTGCCACACCTGCAGGGAAAAAAAAAGAACCTTAGGGTTGTATGTGATGTCTGATATAAATCTGAACTTTGAACTTTAAAAGTGCAGCAAACGCATGGAAGCAGTCAGCACTCTTGTCAATTAGGGTGGAATGAAAGTTATGATTAAGTCTGAAGGAAGGCATTTCAGAGGAACCTCGATGGAAAATCGTATGATAAGAGCGAACATGACAGAGAGAGAGAGAGAGATAGAGGAACTGGGGGGAATTGAATTGCTTCTTTATGGAAGGCAAAGCTGGAGGAAGAATTGTCAAGATTGCTGTGGGAATCTGGGTTGTAATGGATGTTTGTCTTTTGTCCTGTTTCCTAAAGTACAAGGACACTATCTATTAAGCAGGCAGACGATCAAGTGGGGAAAATCTATTTGAATGAATAATTGGCTGGCATTGGATGAGTTGAAATTCTTGTCTTAGAAGGGAAAAAAAAACATCTTTTAGTAATCACATAGTCAACATGTTTTGTTTGCCAATCCTTTTAAACTTCGGCTATTAAAATTATTGATATTGTCATTTCCACTAAAAGCATCATTCACAGAAAGCTGTTAGCAGACATTTGAACATGCATAATTAAACAATGAAATGTATGCATAATTAAGAAAATTCATTTCTAAATAAATTGGTGCAAATTACATGCTGTGCACTCAAATGTACTTCCAGCACAACCTCATCCCACCAACCTCTGCCATATCTATACCTATTAAGGATGAAAGCTGTTCCATCCATATCAATTGATAATCATAAGGATGAATCTTGCTGAAACCCACTTAGCCTCTTACCCTTCTGAGGTCCTTGAAATTAGCATCAGCGTAAATGAAATTTGCCCCCTATAGGACTGTAAATTAAGTCATACTAAATAAATGTGATTAACAGGAAGCTCAATGCTTAACATCACTGAAATGACTTGCTTTAAAGCAGGAGTTGAGCATGGTGTCCATCCTCTCAGGGCCTAGAAAATAGATACGCTCACTTGTGAAAGTGTTAGTGAGTTGGTCCTAGTACAGGGCACTTGAATACATTATCAGAGGAGTTTGCCCAATGCTATTCTTGCTTTGCTGCTAAAGGATTTATCCGCCGAGTTAGAATTAGAAATTTATTCCAAAATTCAATTGAGTATGTCTGAGAAACTTATATTGTCAGTAAAAATTATCATTACTTACATAAGTAGTTCATTAGCTTAGTCTCAATGTTTTTTTCCAATTCAGCTCACTATTCACTGTAACACATTTACATCACTAAATAATTCTGGAAGATAGTTACTGAAATATTAAAAAATATAGTGTAAACATATTTTTGTTTTCTCTAATGCGGTATATGTTTCTTGCTACGCTGTCTAACTGGGGAATCGTTCTTCCCCTCAAATATAATCAGGTCAGATGAGATGTTAAAATATTAAAAATATCAAACCAAAGCCCAAATTACTTTCAAGCTGATCCTAGCCAGTCTTACAGGAGATGGGGATGTGAGGGGGTCAGGATGGTGGAGCTAAACCATTTCCAAAAACATATTATCTGTATCCTTTCCACATTACAGTATTCCATAAAAATTATTAGAATTTCCTTGGGAGATTGACATTTAGCCAGGCCTAATGCAGCTAAGCTTAAATAAATGATAGATCTGGAATGAATGATAGATCAAGAGGCAACACACCGAACTTGTGGAAGGAAATGAATGTTGAAATGGGGAAAAAAAACTGTAGAAAGTGATTGAAATGTGGGATCTCCAAAAATCTATTCTATAGATGTGATTTTCAGCTTTATATTCTTTATGATTGATATTGTATACTTGAAATGAACAAATACATATTTACATATGCAATTAAATATGGAAAGGCATTGGAGATGGATCTTCTCATGATCAACAGAAAAAAATGATAGGGTAGGAGGAGTTTACCATTGTCAGTGTCACTAGTTCCGTGAGATCTCAACTGGACTATTTCACTGTGTTGGCAGGAATAAAAATGATTGATTCTTCCAACGTGTTAAATACTGCTTCTTGTGACACCAGCTACTTCTTTGGATGAAAGGACCTGACCGTTCATATCTGCCTCTTCCTTACCAGGATTAATTTCTGATGAGCTATTTTGCTTGATGCCCCCTTGCAGCAATTTTTTTAAAAAAGTGCATTCACTTGATGAGAAAGTGCTGCAACTGATGTGATGCCCCTTTATTAAACTGAGTAGAAAACCTGGACGCTACTTATTTATTATGTTGGAGATGTGGGTGTTTCTGCCTAGGACCAGATTAATTGCTCCTAATGAAGGTGGTGGTGAACTGTCTATTTGAAAGTGAGGTGCTTCTGAATGCCTGGTGGCAATGAAGTTCCAGTATTTAGAAAGAGGGTCAATGACTGAGTGGTAATATGCTTCCAAGTCAGATAGTGTGAGCCTTGGTGGGAAACCAGCAGATGGTGGTGTTCCAATGCTCTCTGTTCTTGTTGTGAGGTAATAATTCATGGGTTTGTGACGCATTGTCAGAGGAGTCTGTTGTGAGTGAGAAAACAGATTCAATGGGTCGCAAAACCAAAGACTCTGAATACAGTTTGGTAGTAAATGATTTTATTTCCAAAAGACAAATGTGGGAAAATAATAAAGGGAATAACACATAAATGTTCACAGTTTATATTGAGTGTGGCAAAGTGGTAACGGGAATAAAACACACACAATTTATTGACAAGCGTGGGAAAGTCACACCAGGAATAAAATTCACACACACACACATATAACAATTAAGGAAAAATCAACGCAATACCCACCACCTCTTGACTCAGTGCAGGCATGGCTCTACGCTACTAGGGACACTAACTAAAATGCTCCCAATCCTTTACCAGTACTTATCTTACTAATAATTTCTTCAGCGCTGTTCCACAGTTCTAGGGCTGGAGTGAAGCAGGGTGCTCCCAAGATGGCAAAGAGGGTAAATCAAGCACACAAGGCACCCTTTATAGTGTGGAGGGCTGGGGGTCTAGCTGAGGTCAGTTACAGCAAGCCAATGGCTTTGTGCCAGCAAGGTTATGTTGATTACAACAGTCAATGGTCCAAGGCCAAGTACAGGTGGGTTGGAGAGTCCAGCCCAGATAATTTACAGGCTCAGTGGCTCAATGCCAGCAAAGTTAAACCAATTACAAAGGCCAATGGGCCAAGCCAAGTGCAAAGGAATTTAAATTGAACATTGGCAAGGTATGCACTCATGAGTGGAGCAGGGCCAAACCATGATTGGCAGGTAGTTTGTCACATGACAGCCACAACCTTTCACAATATAGTGTGGATTGTAGATAGCACATTGCTGCCACTGTGCACTGATGGTTCAGGGAATTATCATTTAAAGTAATGGGTGGATTGTCATTCAAGAGAAGTGTTTTGTTTTAAGTGGTGGGGAGGTTCTTTATTGTTGCTAAAGATTATGGTCATTCAGAAAATCCATCATACCTCAAACTTGAATCTTACGGAATTCAGGAGATGGGCCAGGAATCCTGTGGCCTGGTCTAGTAGCCACGGTACTTATGTTAAAAGTAAAAACACAGAAATGCTGGAGGAACTCAGCAGGTCTCACAGCATCCATAGGAGTTAAAGATACTTTACTGATTTTTCAGACACGAGGCCTTCTTTGAGGTACAGCACATATGTTGGGAAGCCTGTTTCGTTTCCAGTCAACGAATGATAATTAGATGGCAGAAGACTGACGATAATCCGATTGAATGTCAAGGATACGTGGATGGACTCACTTGTTGCAGATGGTTGGTCCCTGGATTTTTTTGTGATGCAAATATTATTTGCCAATTATCAGCAATTTCCACAATGTTGTCTAGCCCTTTCATTTGATGAGTTGTAAATGAAATTGAACATGATGCAGTCAACAGCAAGTAATCCTCCTTCTAACTTTATGATGGAAGGTAGGTCATTAATGAAGCAGCTAAAAATCAACATGATCGACAATAGGGAAACTTGCATATCTAATATGGAAATGAAGGATGACACTTGGAGATCAGGCAGCACTGTTAAGGAGCATCCAAACACCCTAATTAATTAAATTATGGTAATATTCCATAAATGGGTCCCACATCTTGTAAAAATTCACCTTTACATCTTCAACATTGTATCTGATTTTTTTTCTAAACTTCAGAATGACATAACCTCCTGTAACCATTGAGTATGAGTTGGTGGAGTGCTTTCTTTACATTTCATCAGAAGGTACATTTCCAATGTGAGAAGAAACTGGAGGAAAACCCACACAGACTCTGGGAGAACATACCAACACCTTACAGACAGCGTGGGATTCGAACCCCGGTCCCAATCACTGGTGCTTTAATGATATTATGCTAACTGCTATGCTAAACGTGCTTGCCCACTGGATGCTAATATTACATAGGCGTTTTCTGAGACAGTGGGAATCTCAAGAGGAAGCCAAGACTGATCATTGACTCAACACTCCTGCTGAACATGATTATGAGTTCTTTAACATTGAGTCAAACCAAGGACTTTGGAGCTGTGGGGTAGCAGTTCTAACTGCTGCACCATTGTGCTGGCCTATAGATACATTCCTTGCGCTGGTACACTTACATCCTTCCACAAATGCAGTATGACAGGTCTGTCGTTCACCATTCAACCAGCTCAGTCAGTGGCTAATCTATCAAACCACCTCTTCAGGGGCGGACATTGAAGGACGCCACCCAGAGCACATTCTGTGCCCTCCTTTAGCAATATGCAAAATGTTGCGGGTCAGACAGTATCCATGGAAGGCAATAGATAGTCAATATTTCAGGCCAATTTTTAAGGAATAGCAAAAAAAAAATAGGCAGTCATTTGAATGAAAAGGTAGGAGGGGAGGAGCACTGGTTGGAAAGTGGAAAACTGGTGGGGGGGGGGAAGAAATGGAATTCTGTATCACCTGCCAACCTGCGCTCTTTCCCTTTCATCCCCACCACCCTCCACACACTTTTATTTGGGTCCAAGGATATATCAGATTTTCCTTCTTAATGTTATTGGTGTTAAAAACTCATCTGATACAGTGGTTTCATGTTTACTAAAGCTAGCGTTGCTTTATTTTTTTTTGTGTGTGCCTTTATCAAGAAACAAAAGTTAACATATTTTGTGTACTTGTGTCCATGACAATAGAGGAACCTTGAATTTTGGATTTGCCTTAATTTATTGAATTTTTGAAACTCCTGCTGCAAGAAATTCATATCAATCTTAAGTAATTGTTCATGCTTCTGGATAGGTCTAGAAACAGCTTTTAAGTTACCATGAAGTATTAGGTCATGTGGAACACTGTTGTTGAGCTCAGAGGTGTTCAGGATGGTCTCATCTGTAGTTGTATTCTTGTCAGCACAAGTAAGATTTCATTAATCATCATATTTCTTCAAGACTACAATGAGGATTTAATGATATTGAACTAAAATTTCTGATGATGGGGGGAAAAGATCAGTTTAAATTAAATTTAATTTTAATTTAGAAATACAGAATGGCAACAGGCCTTTCCAGTCCATGAACCTGCATCTCACAATTTAACCAATGTGACTTGTACGACTTGGGAACGTGGGAGCACCCAGAAGCTGTTCTATCAAACTTTCTAATTTCTTAAGTTTGGAGATTGATAACTTACTTCTTCATCCATTGTATCTTTTCCAATATGTCCCAATAATTTTTTGGAAAAAGAAATTAACAGTGTGACAGAATATATAGAGGTGTTTGGGAGATAAATTGCAGATCACACACAGAATTTAAAACACAGAATTTTTGCAGGAGCTTTTGCAAGAGTGCTCAGACTCATGATGGACTGTTATTTGTAAAAGGCAACAAATATAACAACAGGCAGTAGCAGCTTTGTCTGGAAAACAGAACTTATTGTCTGGAAGGTCATATGTTCTTTGGAGGCAGAGAGCAAAAAAAAAGAGGCTTTGATCTCAGAGTTAGAAGGAGTGAGAGAGAGGGGGGAGAGACACAGACATCAGCTCCAGAGGGACAGGCTGGCAAGCTTTGGAAGACAACCTGGTCAAAGGAGAGCACTGGCTGTCTGATGTTTCTCTTGGAATAGGGGAAACAGAAAGGAACTCTGTGGTGACCTGAAAGAAAGGCGTTATCATCTGGAGAACCCTGAAGGGGCCAAGTTGTGGATGTCTTTGAACAAGAAAAACTCTCTCTCTGAGAACCAACAAGAACCCTTCTGAGTGGTAACCATTTACTTGTTAAGCACCAAAGCCTGGTGAACTTTATTAATGTTAACTTCTGTGCACAGTACAAGAATTACCTGCAACCACTGAGATTGAACTGTGAACCAAAGAACTTTGCTGAATTTACACACATCTTACACACACATGCGCTTAGAATTAGAAGGGATTAACTAGGTTAAGTAAGTCAATAGAGATAAAATTTGTTCAAGTAACCTTTGTTGTGGGGCGTATTGATTGTTGCTGAGTTTTGGGGTCCTCTGGACTCGTAAAAAACAGTGAAAAAAAAATCAAGAGACAGCAAGGGGAAAGTACACTGGAGAATTCTTGTTCATTCTGTCAAGATAATCTAAACTGGTCTGAGACAACACAAAACACTTAAAGAAAGCAGAAATCCAGATTGCTTCTTTGCTTCCTATCACTGTGGATGGAACACCCATTGTGGGTTAATTAAACAGTGAAAGACTTTTACCCAGACACCAGATGGCACGCATGAATACATGCAGATTGAAATTGCTGAACCTGGAGCTCTCTATCTTTCGTTTACCTTGTCTCAAAGTAATTTTTACTCAATATGGCAGTGTTGTTTGGATTTTTATTATCTTCAAAAGAATGAAGAACAATTGCCAACACTTTACTACAGCTGCTCGATTCTATTTCACATACATTTACAAAATTCATCCTAATTTGTTGGTCTCAATGGAGTATTTTTCAATAAAGATCGGATAATGCATTTGGTATTACATGAGCAATTGCAGTCACTGGTATTTACTTCGATGATTCAATGTTGTGATCCCCAAAAATCAAAACCTGACAATTATTTTTCTCTTGTCAGATGTTGACAGTCAGTTATATATTTCCAATATGTGTTTATTTCATCAGATTTTTCAGCGTTTCACTTTTGCTTTACTTTTCCTGATCTCTATTTTTCATTACCACATGGATCAATATTTTTGGTCACTCATCAATTTATTTTCAGTTTTTATTATTTTGCATTTCTTTGGTGTGCACAGACTCTCCTCCCATGAATCTATGTATCTAATCTCCACAATCAATGATGCCAAAACTGTCAATCATGGGGAAATGTCAGCACTGACAAGTCTGAGGAATGTGAATGACATAGACTGCAAACCTCGTTTCAACATACAAAGCTGTTTTTCAAAGTGAATTACATTATTTTTCATAAAAAAATTGAGAGGGAATATCACAGTTCATGAGCTTTTGGTGGCAAATTAATAGGTTTTATTCCCCAGATTGTTGAAATCAAGAATTGCTATGAAATTATCAATTTCAGCTCATTTGGTTTCCAAGAACTCTTTGTTAATTTCAGTCCACTAATCAATGTGATTATAAGCCTAATGCTAAGCTTGAACCAGTGATGATTTTTGCCTCAACCACCTAGTTAAAATTGTAGATCACTCGATGAAATCAGTCAAGGTACGTGGTCATGGAAGCTAATGTGATTATATTTTAATCTTTTCTTCTGAAACAGATTAGAAAGACAATCCTCCTGCTAGTGTCTTCTGTGGCATGTAATGTTAGGTGCAGATGACATCAGCAGAACCAGACTCCAATTATTACAAAAACACACAGGAAATGGTACCCAAAGGATGATAGACAGAGGTAACTTCATATAAACCTCACAATGCAACATTATTTCTTGCACAGTTCTGCTATTAGTGATAAGATCCCATCTTGGTAAGTCAAAAGACATTGTCTTCCTGCTGAGAAGTCTTCCTGATTGGGAATATTAGAGCAGGACCAATGGGGAATCCACCTGCACTTAAGTGAAGGCTAAAGGGTTACCTGGTTGATTCTGAAAGTGAGGAAATTATTTTATGAGGAGAGATTGATTAATCTTTTCGATATTTATTGAAGTTTGGAAAGATGAGGGGGAGGGAACCTTACAGAGGCACAAAACTATGAAAGGAATATGTAAGCTAGAAGCAGGGAGGTTGTTTTCCACTGTCAGGAGAAACTGGAACTAGAGAACATAGCATGAATATTCAAAAAGAGAAGATTTAAGATGGAGATGTGGGGGAATGGCTTCTTCTCTGCCCAAGGAAGCAACAGTGGCTGCCTCAAAGAAGGTATTTAAGACGAGAATAGATGGATAAGTGGATATACGTCCTCACCCAGATCGAGAAAGGTAGAGCAGGCTTAATGAGCCAAATGAACCATACCCTGTGCCTATTTCTAATAATCTAATGGAGATCAAATACCTCAGCATTGCTCAGCAAATGATGTAGACATTTGCACAAAGTATCATCTAGGTAGCATTCGGACATGGCTTGATACCAGATAAGAAATACTTGTGCTTCAAAGGTTCTGGACAACGATGAGTTGCAAGAAGACAGAGCCTATCCACCTTCCCTTGGCATCCAAAAACATTGCCATCAGAGAATCATCCACCATCAATAAGCCAGACATTGCCATTGACCAGATACCTAATTGGCAAAAGCAGACCAGAGACTGGGTATCCTGGACCAAGTAACTCACTGTCTTTCCACCTTCTACAATAAATTTTGTTAGACAAATGCATCTTTAACATATCTGAAGTACCTCAAAGCCATCTAAGATGTAGCAACCCATATCATTGATATCCCAACTACCCCAAACATTGAATCCCTCTAGCAGCAGTGTACAGTGTCCGCAATATGTTCATCTACCAAATCCCCTGTCCTTACTCACCCAGACTTCTCTGACAGCATCTTCCAAACCAGCAAGGTGGACAAGGGTAACAGGTGCATGGAAAAACCACTGCCCACAGGTTCCCTCTAATTGGCATAACGTCCTGACTTAGAATATATGGTATCAATAGCCTTTTAAGGACATTGGGTCCAGATCCTGGGAACTCCCATCCCAACAATACCATGGGGTAAATTCAGTAGCAGGATTGTAGTCGTTCAAGTAAACCACTCACCAGCATATTTGCAGGGCCAATAAGGGATGGGCAATAAATGATGGCCATGCCAGCAATCTCCAGATCCAGAAATAAATACAAACTATCCAGAGTTCTTTTCAGTTCCAATTTATGGCATGTAATGGACAAAATCAACAGTAAGATGATTAAAATTGGACTGATTTAGATTGCCAGATTTAACTTTGAGAGAATAATATGACCTTTAATAACTCATTCCCAAAAAAAAGGTTAAAATTCCGAAGGGGAAAGAAATAAAACTTTACATTAGGTTAAAATCATACAGTAATGGATAAAATAATCTATGGATTCAAATATCAGTGAGGTGTTCTCAGGCAATTTCAGTGCTCAGGCAGTGAAAAATCTAATGTGGGTTGAATAAATTATCACATTATAATTATTTATTACTTTTATGAATCATTACATTATAATTTATTACATGTTAACAATTTATTGCATTATAGTAATTCATTGCATTAACTTAATAATTTATTGCCTGATGATTTATTTGCTACTTATCCTGGCTGTTTAAACAGTCACATTGGCTATTCAACTTCCATGAAAATTAATGGTTATCTTGCCTTTTATTCAATGGCTAAATGACCATAAGTGACTTCAGTGCTTCTATACCAAGGTACTGTAGCTGGAGATTTGCATGATGCTTTAACTATACTACCATATATAGTCGAATAGTGTGGACCAATTTTAGGGTAAAATTTGCATGCTAATTTTGACCACAATAAGTACCTGCGCCATTCAAGGCATCAGGAGCTTGGATAGGCAGTATTTTTACCTATGTATTTTCTGTGATTTTGCCGGTTGAATGCTTGAATGCCAGATAACAGGGGTTTTACTGTATCAAGTGCAAATGAAAACATTGCACTCCCCAGCTGGTTAGCAATATTGTGTCATTCATGCCATATTTTCCAATAATGCTTTGAGTTAGTGAGACAAGGGCTGGAGTGGTGCCTTTTCTCAATTAAATTTCAGAATCAGAATCAGGATTTATAGTCAAGAACAAGCCCATGAAATTTGGTGTTTTACGGCAGTAACAGTACAAACATTCATATTATAAACCATCGTATGACATTACTATAAAAATAAAATAATAATAATATCAATAATTAGTGCACGAAAAGTCAGCCAGTATCTTTGGTTTATTGATTATTCAGGAATCTGATGGCAGCGGGGAAGAAGCTGTCCTTGTGCCACTGAGTGCTCGTCTTTTGGCTTCTGTACCTTTTCCCCAATGGTAGCAGAGTGAAGAGGTCATGGCCTGGGTGGTGGGTATCTTTAAGGATAGAGGCTGCTTTTTAAGGCACCGCCTCATGAAGATGTCCTCGATGGAGTGAAGTCTGGTGCCTGTGATGTTGCAGGCTAAGTTAACAACTCTTTGGAGTTTATTCTTGTCCTAAACATTAGCATCTCCATACCAGGCAGTGATGCAACCATCCAGAATGCTCTCCACTGTAAACCTGTAGAAATTTACAAGAGTCTTCGGTGACATACCGAACCTCCTCAGACACCTCACAAAGTATAGCTGTTGGCAAGCTTTCTTTGTGATTGCAGCAACATCGAAGCTCCAAGGCAGACCTTCTGAGGTGTTGACACCCAGGAATTTGTTGTTCCTCTCCACTACTGAGCCCTCGATAAGGATTGGGTCGTGTTCCCCTGACTTTCTGAATTTGCAGGGAATTGATCAAATGCATTCAGGCTGTGGGGGGAATTTGTGAAGTGAAAACCACAGAAATATTGGAGGAACTAAGCAGATTTTGCAGCATCCATTGGAGTTAAAGACATATTACTGACATTTTGGGCCTGAGCCCTTTCTCAAAGAGTGAGGAAAAAGCAGGCAAGGGGACTATATTAAAAAGGCTGCTGAAGAATGAGAGGGTTAGGAATACAGAACAACAGACCAAAGTGAGATAGTACAGATTCTATCACCAATGTGTGCATATGTACAGATGGAAGTGTAGAATGATTGTGATTGGCTGAAAGTGTAGCCACACCGACTGCCAGGTCTTAAAGGATTGCTCTGAGCCAGACCAGGTCATTCTGGACTGTTCAACCTCCTTGTGATATGCTCCAGTCTTTTAGTTAATGAAAGCTTTGGTTTGGATCAACAAGTCTTTGGTTCTTTTGATGCGCACAACACAAAGGTGTTATTTGGATATAATAAGAGGATAGAAGAGAGGAAGGTGAAAATTGATAGGGGGAGGGGGATATTTACGTATTAGCTCAAGACAGAGGGAAAATTGTCATTTGCGAAGTAACGAGCATTAATTCAGTGAAACCTGCTCAATTATGTTTTAGGCATTTGCAGCAAAAGCCCACCTTCAAATTACCTGAAACTAATTATAATCCTGACAGTCTTCCACTGTAAGACAAAAGCTATGAAAACACTTCATATGCAAAGGTGTGAGTAAAACCTGTGATGATTATACTTGGGCCTTACACTCACGGCTGCTGGTTGCAGCCTTCAGTCAGCCATGAATAATCATAACTGATTAGTCATTTACTGTTCAGTAATTCACTTTTATGCTGCAATTGAATGTTTGGGGTACAATTATCCACATTAGTGCGCACAATATTCTTTCTCTCATCTCCACATTCCATAGCTTTTGCAATGATTATTTTGCCGTATGCATCCAAGAAAAGTCTTATTTTTTATCATATTCTGTTTTTATTTTCAGTTTATCCTCTTTTATATCTTTTTATTTTTTTTTAATTTAGATACAGCACAGTAACAGGCCATGAGGCAGCACTACCTAAATGCAACCATGTGACTAAATAACCCTGGTACGTTTTGAAGGGTGGGATGAAACCAGAGCATCTGGAGGAAACCCACACAAACACAGGGTTTGGATACAATCTCCTCACAGATAGTGGCAGACTTGGATCCACGTCGTTGGAGCTGTAATGTCGTCATTGCCTGGGTCTCTCTTTTTCACTGTATCTCCATCATTCTCTGCCATCATTTTCCATCATGTCTTTCTTCTGAGTGTCACAGTTCATTTTTCATTCTTCGTTTCCCATCTCCCTCCCTCTCTCCTTTTCAGTTTTTTTCCCCACTGCCTCTTTCCTCAGTTCATTTCCCTGGTTTTTGAAAAAAAATTTGCAGTACTTTTAATCAAGCTCTTTAATCAATTCATTTTCTATGATTTGATACAATAGATTCCCTGATGTTCAGCACCTATGGAGACTGGTAGATGCTAGATAAGTGAATTTTCCAGTTGCTTGAGACTTATAATGTATCCCAAGTACACTTGCATAAAGAATAAACTATTTCAAAGACAAAAATACCATATATTCTCCTTACATTGAACAAACTTAACTTGCATGAATATGTAAATCATAAAAGATTTTACTTTATTTTCAGGCACATTCTTTGAAAAGATTTAACCATTCACTGCATCTCCAGGTTCCTCCCCTCCATGGAGCCACCCAAAAGATGAACAATAACATTATGGATAATTAACCTCTCCCCCTCTCCCAAGTTTATTGATAAAGCCTCTGAGTGGGGCAACTCTTACTAAGACTTTAAAGCCCTTTTCTCACTGGCACCCTGTCCCAGGAATTAACTGGGAATTTACTGGGACAGGGACCAGTGGAAAAGGATCATTATCCAAATGCCAGCATCAAATGACATAATTTCACTTCAGAGATGAACCATCTTTTCTCCTATTCACATCCCTAACATTTTCTGACTCCGGCATGGTGATAAAACCAGTGGAAAAGGGGCAGCATAAAGTCACCCATTTCCAGTTGAAGGTAGAACACTCCAATCCCCGGGGACGAGTGTGTTCAATGGAAAAGCAATTAGTATCCCAGATAAGGGTGGCTCAGTGGAAATGCCACAAAGTTCTTCCTATCCCAGGTCACTGCACAGCCAATTAACTGGGACGCTAGTGGAAAATGGGCTTGAGAGTCAACCCAATGGAGAATGGCATCACCCAGCTCTTCATCCTGGTTGATGCCATTGCTGTTTCACACAACTTTATTCATGACCAGGGCACTCCGCTGCCTAAATATCTGCTCCCATCTTCACCAAAATTTTATGTGTTACGTCAGAGAACACTTACTTTTGCAATTTTAAACTTGCGTGTTTTTACCTTTTATTTTATTCTTATTTATTTTCCTCTATTTTCTTTGCTAGTTGATTAAGGGAACCAGTTACTTGAATTCTGGATACCAGGGATTTTACTGCATTTGACCAATTACCAGATAAATGGTATGTTGGGAGTGTTCATTATTAGTATATTTTTGAAACACTGTATTTTTGAAACACTATATTACAATCAACTTTGAAAGTACTTGCTTAATTGGGATGATCTAATAAATAATCAATGATATAATGTCCCACAAAAGGGTTCCATGTGCTCCAAACCATTGTTTTGACAAACTTTGATCATTTCTTCTCTCCAGCTGGTTAACTCTTGTTATTTATGCAAAAATCTGTAGGATGCATTTTGAATGCAGAGAAAAAAATAGAGATGCTATTGGAGCTACTTTTAGCCAAGATATGATGGGACAGGTTTTCAATATCTCACCAAATATAATACAGGCCTTGTAGACTGACCATATTTCCAGAAATTGCCCGAGTTTCATCAATGAATGTCAGTCCACTTCTATTATAGGCAGCAGATCCACATTGTGATTTTACGCTTGGCTGGCAAGATCAGAACTGCTGTGATCCAAACAATCAATATCAAGAAAATATGGTTACAGCGAAGGTGTGAGAGAATCGTATGACTTCAATGCAAACTGGTCATTTTGGCCATGTGATGAGGGGAATATCTTACTTTATCTTATGCTATTTCAATTAGTCTTTTTTTTTGGGGGGGGGGGGGCAATTACCTGAATTATCTATGATTAAAGTATTTGTGGTTCTGAAGCATTATGGTTAGTTTTTTTTTAACTCTTTCTACCCACAGTGAATTGGCCATTCCCTATGGTCATGGCTGATCTGTCTCAGATAACAATTCCTCATTTTTTGGGGGGGGGGGCAATTACCTGAATTATCTATGATTAAAGTATTTGTAGTTCTGAAGCATTATAGTTAGTTTTTTTTTTAACTCTTTCTACCCACAGTGAATCGACCATTCACTATGGTCATGGCTGATCTGTCTCAGATAACAATTCCTCATTTTTTTTTGGGGGGGGGCAATTACCTGAATTATCTATGATTAACGTATTTGTGGTTCTGAAGCATTATGGTTAGTTTTTTTTTAACTCTTTCTACCCACAGTGAATTGGCCATTCCCTATGGTCATGGCTGATCTGTCTCAGATAACAATTCCTCATCTATAGTTAAACATGAAAGTGTGCATATATATCTGTGATGTTCCCCATATTTCAGATTTCAGATTTAATGTCAGAGTAAATACCTGACATCACATTCAACCCTGAGATTATTTTTTTTGCGGTCAAGGCAGAATTACCACTTATTGGTCATGCAGAAAAAGAAACTGTACGCAGAATATACATGTAAACAAATAATGAATTGCAAGCAAATGACAAATATAAGCAAACTGACTGCACAATATAGATAGAATTTAAAAAAATCAATAAAGTGCACAAGTAAGAGTCCGATTGAGTTTGTTGTTGAGAAGTCTGATGTGGAGGGGTAGCAGCTGTTCTTGAACCTGGTGGTGCGTGTTTTGTGACATCTATACCTCTTTCCTGATGACAGCAGCGAGAACAGAGCATGTGCTGGGTAGTGTGGATCCTTGATGATTGCTGCTGCTCTCTGACGGCAGCATTCCCTGTAGATGTTCTCAATAGAAGGGAATATTTTGCCTATAATATCCATGCGATCCTTCAAAATTTATCTCCCTTCCCTTTATATACTTTAAAGATCTAGTATAGAATTTCAGAGATTCACCACACCTTATCTTTTTTATTTGTTCATCAAGAATGCCAACATGAATTTGACGAGTTTCTTTTTAACTGTAAGCATGTCAGATTTCAAAGGATATAATCGAGTTAGACCGTAGGACCATGACATGGAGCAGGAATGGTCTATTCAGACCATCGAGTCTGCCCCGCCATTTAATCATGAGCTGACGCATTTTCCCACTGAGCCCCTCTGCCCGCCCTTCTTCTCATAACCTTTCAGATGCCCTGTCTAGTCAAGAACCATCAATCTCTGTCTTAAATGCACCCATGCCTCCACATCCACATGTGGCAGCAAATTCTACAGATTTAGAGCACCCATTGGCTGAAAAGATTCCTATCCATTTCTGTTCTAAGTGGACTTCAATCGTGAAGTTGTGCTCCCTTGTTCTGGACTCTCCTGCCATTGGAAACAACCTTTCTACATCTACTCTGTTCCTTCCTTTCAACATTCAAAATGTTTCATTGAGATCCCCCGACTTATTCTCCTAAATTCCAATGAATACAGCCCAAGAGCTGTCAAACGCTCCACATGTGATAACCCTTTCATTCCCCTGATCATCCTTGTGAACCCTCTCCAATGTCAGCACATCTTTCTTCAATTCAGAACCCAAATCTGCTCACAGTGCTCAAGGTGAGTTCTCACTGGTGCCTTATATTCAGCATCATATTCCTGCTCCTATTTTCTATTCCTCTTGAAATGAACACCAGCATTGCATTTGCCTTCTTCATCACCGTGCCAACATACAAGTTTCAGCCTATTCTGCTGTACTCTTTGCATCTAGGTATTTTCAATTTTATCCCCATTTAAAAAACAGTCTGCCCATTTATTTTTTTCGACCAAAGTGCATGAATGTACATGAGTTTTTCCTCCAGTTTTTACCAGGCCTTAAAATAAAATGTTTGCAACAAGCCCAATGGCTTCAGAACAATACTTGGACAAAAAGATCAGATTTTAACCCTGACACAGTGCCACAAGAGGGAGGAGATGACAGATGAGAGCCTTTGGGGAAACCTTAGGACTTGGCTGCCTCAGTTGCATACCCACAATAATTATGGAGCCATCATGGGATGGCCCAGTCATCTAATTATATTGTCAGCAGGAGATGCTTAGTCCACAACTTCTTTTCAACTTCCCATTCTGATGTGGGTTTTATGAATTATAATAACCTATACTTACTTCACTGAAGCTTTAATCTATTTGAAACTTGCTACATTCTTTGTTTGTCAAAATGCGGTGCACAATTCAATGATCATTAAGACCTTTATTTCTTTCTGGAGATACCGAAAATTACTTTTCCCTTATTTGGGAGCATTAAAATAGAGCAGAATGAGATGATGTTCACTTTTCTAAAATGCTTGTATGTTCATCAGTGTCTAACGCTGCCCTTTTGAGATGGTGGTGCTGGTGAACTACTGACTTGAACCACTGCAGTAATATTATTGAGGTTACAACTGAATTGCTCAGCTTAGTTGTAATGGCTTAGCAAGTGCTACTGTGAGTAAACCAGGCAGGTCATGTTTCGGCTGGTTAAACTGAAAATTACAAACACTCTGTGGGTGAATTTCATACAGGGCTGATGTTTCCAGCGCTGATGAATGTCTGGCCAAAAGTTAGGGACAATCTTTCTCCACAGATGCAGAGGCCTGGAGATGGGTATAATTGTACTCCACTTTGCATTAAACCTGTCTTTAGCTGCGTTGGTTACCCTTCACCCCCTATGGATGCTGCGTGACCTGTTGAGTTTCTCGAGCACCAGCACATTTGTGTATTGCACTCAACCCCAGCATCTGGAGATTTTCTGTTTAACTTCACTTTGCTACTCGAAAATTGTTTTCAATGATGGTGAGGTGAAGTTCCAGGCTGTGATCTCCTAGGCCTCCATATTATCAATGATCAGTTGCAGCAAAAGAAAGGATGTGCCTGTTAATTTTGGTGATAAGAGATGGAGGACTATGTCTGTGGAAGTGGTTTGTTATGCTCTTGGGTTGTATGCAAGTCCATCAGACCCCTGAAACACCCATGCATATGAGTTCAATGTATTTGTTCAATTTGTTTACTGGTGAGACACCCACAAGAACCTTTATCCTTTGACAAAGGTCAGAGCCCTCTAACTACTCTATAATGAAGCCATCCCACAAGTTGAAAGATTAAATGGGCACGAAAATTCACTCAAGGCAAGAATTTAAGGTGAACAAAGTAAAAATTCAAAAATTCAAAAATGCTGGATGAATTCAGGAATAGTTTATTTTAATTTAGGGCAAAAACTTTTCTGGGGGCTTTGCTCAAAAGTTGCTATCATTCCTTGTTTTCCTACCACTCTGCCCACTGGTGTCACTGGGGGGAGGCTGGTGGTGCAGGGGGTGTGGACCACACCGGATGACACCAAAATTACTGTTTATAAAATTTTTGTCCAGTGTTTCAGCTGAAATTTATGATTTTTTAAATAAAATATCCCTGTAGTTAGTTATAACAACAAAAAGATTTTTCATAAGCCCGGCTTACATGTATCAATATACCTACAAGGCTAAAACTCTATGCTAATTTACTTTTTGAACCTTCTAATGTGCTCCAGTTAGAGCTGCTGCAACCACTCCCTCCCCCATTTCAATGCAGCATACAAATAACACATACCTCTATCTTCTCCGCTCCATTCACCCATATAACCATAACCATATAACCATTTACGGAGTGGAAACAGGCCATGTTGGCCTTTCGAGTCCGCACTGATTTTGTGCGCCCTCTTCAGGCATTGGTCCCGGTAGATCTTCATTCAACAACGATGGGCGAATTCAATGCAGGTGGAATCAGATAACCCGTTCGCTCTCAACTTATTAAAAGGCCGAAGCCAAATACAACATGGCAGCCACCAGGACCAGCTCTCAGGAGAGGTTCACCACCCCATGCCTGAGGCGCTATTTTCCGAAAATACAATCTGAAGGATGACACCATGAGTTACTGCTCTAGGGTGGCACCAATCCTAGTGATGCCACTGAATCTGCTCCTGCCCCCTGCCCTCCTCCCCACCTATGCACCTATTATTTAGCCCACTTAGAAAATTTAGGGTCAACCCTAATTTTTCTACAGAGAGTTGTGGGTGCCTGGTCGAGGCTAAAACATTAGGGGGCATTTAAGAGACTCTTAGACAGGCACATGGATAAAAAAAAATGGAGGGATACAAGGTTGGAAGGGTTTAGCTTTTTTTGGTAGGCATAACATCGAGGGCTAAAGGACTGGTGCTTTGCATTAATGTTCTATGTTCTACTGTATGTTCAAACCAGCAAAGTTATTATTTTATAGTAGAAGGGTGAAAAGAAACTTTACCAAAATTGGGAACAGCATCAAAACATTCCCATTTCAAGCAAGGTGCAATTTTCTGCACATTCAAGTTCAAGTTTATTGTCATATAAACCAAGATGCAGGGATAGAATTTGTTCTGTGAGCAGTGCAATTCGACATCCCATACATAATTCAGAATGAAGAGATACGAGAGATCAGGTGATACAGAATTAAACAATGTCATTCCTCTATTTTGAAATTTGTTCAGGGGCATGAAAAGCGCTGGAAAAAAACTTCCTCATAATCTGCTGGGTGCATGATCTCTTCCTCACGAATCTTCTTCCAGACAACAGGGGATAAAGAGAGTGTGGCTAGGATGGGATGAGTCTTTTCATAAGTAGGCAGGAAGAGTAAAAAATATTTCTTCAATTTTATCTTCAATTGTCTGGAGCAACATAGACCCATACTCCAAAATAACAAAACTAGGTCTGACTTGAAAGGCATTTGTACTATAAAATATCAACAGAAATAGAATACAGTATAATTTCACAGTGGCAAAGTTTTGGTTTATTTCAAAAGTGAGGGATTTGAGGTTATATAGTTTCCATGGTAACATTTGGAAAAAATGTCAATGCAATTTACATTTCAAACACGAACAGCAATTAGTAATCGATCACAAGTCGCAATTAATTACTTTTCCAAAGAAAGAGGTCATGGAGCAGTTCTTGGTGCAGGTGTTAAGAGTAAATATTAATATTTGGTTATGTTTGTAATTGCTTCACAAAGTGTTTGCAGGTATTTTAATTAGATTTATGTGATATCCAGGCAGTTTATAAATTATAACTCTGAATATAAATTATTTGTAACCATGTGAATTATTCCTGAGCCCTTTTGAGGTTAGTCACGTAAGTAGAGCTGGAGCTGCAACCAGAGGAGAATGTCCATTGAGTCAGAGCCTCTTGCTAACACCTTCAGGAATAATTCCCATATTCACCTGTGGCCAAAATTAACCTGGGTGAACATGCACCTCCAAACAACGGAGAGGAACTATTGGTAACCATTGTTTAAACTTACCAGAACTTGACTGGCAAGCTATTTATTTTCAGAATAGTAAACCCCCCCCCTGGTATCCAGCACCTGTGGGGATTGGTAGATGCCAGATAAGTGTATTTTACGATTACTTGAGGCTTCCTCTTACAAAGCCTAACTAATGAAAAAACGCACAAATTCTGGAGAAACTCAGCAGGTCAAACAGTGCCTTTATGTAGCAAAGATGAAGATACATCACCCACATTTCGGGCTGGAGCCCTTCATCAAGGGGTGGGGGAATATGAGAGATGTCTGAACAAAAGGGGGGTGGTGAGGGTGGATGATAAAAGGTGGAGAGGGGAGGGGACACCACAGGAGTGGGGGGGGAGGAGTCTAGGCTGGGTGGAAAGAGAAAAGTAGTAGGAACTGGAAAAACTAGTTGGGGGGGTGGAAGGCAAGCTGATAAGTGGAATTAGCTTGAGATTGTAGGCCCTTTCAAGTGGACCCTTCTCCTTGAGGGCCACAGCAGGAGCGGATCTTAACTTGTGGACTCACCTTTCAGGTGGCAGCCCTAAAAGGCTGCTGCAGCATTGCCTGGTCCACCTGAAAGGGCCTATTTATATCAAGAGGCACCTCATAGCACCACCGGATCTAATGGAGGCGGGATGACTTGTGCCGCAGCGCCACCCGTCATAAATATGCAGCATTGCAATGGCCATCTTCCCTAGCCATAATCCCCATGCAGTGTTTTTCACAATAGTTCCAGCTGCGTGGGGGATTATGGGTAGGGAAGACGGCCATTGCTATGCCACATTTCCAGCCTCATTCTCATGCCCTCTCCCCAAGTGCTGGTGTACAGTATAGTACATAAGAACACAATGATAATTAACAGTATGTAATGTTAAAAGATGCATTGTAAAATATTGATTGCACTCCAAACTGTACTTCACATTAATTTGCAAATGTAATACTTTTGCTTATTTTTTTTTGATACACAGCACAGTAACAGGCCCTTTCAGACCATGACTCCGTGAAGACCAGTTGATCTACAACCCCGTGACCTTTTGAATGGTGGGAGGAAACTGGAGGACCCAGAGGAAGCCTACGCAGGCAGGGGAGAACGTACAAACTCCTTAAAGTCAGCTCTGGGTTTTAACCAGTGATGCTGGTACTGTAATAGCGTGGCGCTAACTGTGCTACCCTAAATTACTGATTCATAATCCTGGAACTCACCATTTAATTATGGAAACATTAGATATAAACAAAGAACACAAGGAATAAAAGCGGATTTAGGCTATTTTGTCCCTTGCTCCTATTCAGCCATGTAATGGGATCCTGCCTGATTGTCTTACCTCTGTGCCACTTTCCTATGTTAAACTAGTATCCTTGCTTCTCCTATTAGCTAAAACATACCAAACTCCATCTTGAGTGGAATACAAAAGTCTGCAGATGCTGTGATTGTTCTCCATTATGGGGATGACAATGTGTAGTAATACTTGTCAACTGCACAGCCCTCTTGGGTGTTGGATTCCAAAAATTCCAACCCTCCTCAGATCTGTCCTGAATGATTGATCCTTTATTTTGAGATGGTGACCACTAATTCAAGGGATCAACATTAACTTCCATCAACCCTGCCAAGCACCTCATGTTTTTTTTTTGTGTTCCATCCCTTGAATCAGTCTGGTGAACTTTCGGTGCACTCCCTATCTTACAAATGTCATGACTGATCTTATCACATGGGATGAAAGTGGTGAAAGGCCATAAGACAATAGGAACAGAAATGGGCTATTTATCCCATCGTGTCTGCTGGCCATTCAATCATGAGCTGATCCATTTAACCATTCAGACCCACTGCCCGGCCTTCTCCCCATAATCTTTGATGCCCTGGCTAATCAAGAACCTCTCTGTCTTAAATACACCCAATGAAATGGCCTCCACAACTACATGTGAGCACAAATTCCACAGATTTACCACCTTTTGGCTGAAGAAACACCTACATTTCTGATCTAAGAATATGCCCTTGAATCTTGAAGATGTGCCTTCTTGTCCTTGACTCTCCCACCTTTCTTCATCTACTCTGTCCATGCCTTTCAACATTCAAAATGTTTTAATGAGATTCCACTCATTCTCCTAAATTCCAATGAATACAGGCCAAGAGCTGTCAAATGCTCCTCATACGCTGACCCTTTCATTCCCAGAATTATCCTAGCGAAACTCCTTTGAACCCTCTCAAATGTTACCACATCTTTTCTTTAAATGAGGAGCCCAAAACTACTCACAAGATGCCAAGGTCAGCTGGGACTGGGTGGCAAGGTTGTCGAAGCAGTTAGTGCAACACCTTTACAATGCCATCAATCGGGACTGGGATTTGAATCCTGTGCTCTCTGTAAGGAGTTGGCATGTTCTAACTGTGTCTGTGTGCATTTTCCCTGGGGACTCCAATTTCCTCCCACCATTCAAGACATACCCAGGGGTTGTAGATTAATTGGATGTAGATTGGGCAGCATGGACTTATGGGCCAAAATGGCCTGTTACCGTGCTGCATGTTTACATTTTAAAATGTTTAAATTTAAGTGAGGTCAAAGCAGTGCTTTATAAAATCTCAACATCACATCCCTGCTCTTACATTGTTTTGAAGTGAATGCCAGCATTGCATTTGCCTTCTTCACAGTCTCAACATGCAAGTTTACATTTAGGACTCCCATGTTCATTTGCAGCTGGGTATTTTCAATTTTCACCCCATTTAAGAAATAGTCTGCACGTTTACTTTTTCTACCAAAGTGCAGGTGAAGGGATTGGCGTAATAGGTGCGTAGTCAGTGAGTGGGTAAACAGAGGGAAGCTAAGATACAGTGACAAATAGTTTTTATTTCTGGTTGTCCCTCCCATAGGTTGATGATGGTCCCTTTCAGTCAGTCTGTGGGGTTTGATATGAGGATGCCCCACTCCTCAGAGAGGAACAGTGTGTGTATGAATGGGTTTAGGTGAGTAGGGATTGCACAGGTCCTCACCCACCCTCTCAACATCCCCTCCCGGATCCAGTGGCATGTTGAGGTCCAAGACAGCTGGGGGAAGATCTGTTGCAGTGAATGGCCAGACCAAGCCTCGATGCAAGGGATGCCCTTTCCGCACTTCACGGCATGTGTTTGCCAGATGGCCATTGACCCACAAGAGGGTTCATCTGCCCTTTGACAGGTCTTGCTTTTCATCCTAAAAGGTGTCTAGCCACCCTCTGCACCAGGCAAGCCTGGTGGGGGGACCAGTTTAGTCGCCGACCACCTGACCATACGACAGGTAGCACTGGGTTAAATGGTACCAGTAGCACTCAGACAAGTGACCCCTCACTTCATGAGTAGATGAAGGTCCATGAACTGGTGAGATTATTTAATTTTATATGGAGCTTACAATCCATTTAAGATAAGCTTGTTGCTGCTTCTGTTAAAAATCTCATGGGTACATAATTCCTGATGGAATTAATACTGGTAAATATTCAATTACCTGTCAGGCTTTATTCATAAATTTTAATTGTATAATTTTGGATGAGGATTAATAGGTGCGTAGGCGGGGAGGAGGGGCAGGAGCAGAGTCAGTGGCATCACTAGGATTGGTGCCACCCTAGCGCGGAAACTCATGGTGTCATCCTACAGAGCGTATTTTCGGAAAATAGCGCCTCAGGCATGGGTGGTGAACCTCTCCTGAGAGCTTGTCCTGGTGGGTGCTTGTATTTGGCTTCGGCCTTTTAATAAGTTGAGAGCAGATGGGTGGATGGAGCGGAGAAGATAGAGGTATGTGTTATTTGTATGTCGGAGGGCTTTGCAGCGGCATTGAAATGGGGGAGGGAGTGGTTGCAGCAGCTCTGACTGGAGCACATTAGAAGGTTCAAAAAGTAAATTAGCATAGAATTTTAGCCTTGTAGATATTGACACATGTAAGCTGGGCTTACGAAAAATGTTTTTGTTTTTATAACTAACTACAGGGATATTTTATTTTAAAAAATCATAAATTTCAGGTGAAACACTGGACAAAAATTTTATAGACAGTAATTTTGGTGTCACCCAGTGTGGTCCACACCCGCTGCACCACCAGCCTTCCCCCAGTGACACCAGTGGGCAGAGTGGTAGGAAAACAAGGAATGATAGCAACTCTTGAGAAAAGCCCCAAGAAAGGTTTTTGCCCTAAATTATGAAAAAGTATTCCTGAATTCATCCAGCATATTTGAATTTTTACTTTGTTCACCTAAATTCTTGCCTTGAGTGGATTTTCATGCCCATTTAATCCTTCAACTTGTGGGACGGCTTCATTGTAGAGTAGTTAGAGGGCTCTGACCTTTGTCAAAGGATAAAGGTTCTTGTGGGTGTCTCACCAGTAAACAAATTATCCTATTTCTTCAGTTTGCGACATGATCCATTGTCTTATTCATGAATTCACTTTCTTCTGCAAATGAGGTGAAATTCATTGAATGGGTCATTGGCATTTATTGACCAATCTTAGGTGCTGGTATGAGTGGACTATTGACTACTTCTTAAGGCAATTAAGTGTTACCCATATTGTAGTGAGACTAAGGTCGCACAGCAGCCAAATCATATGCAGAATTGTGAAATAAGCTTTGTTCAACCGTCCAATAATTTTGTGTTCACGTTTGATGAGTTCAGCAATTTATTTTCCAAAACATTTATTTATTGAATTCAGGTTCTTAATCAGCACTGATAAAATGTATATGAAATCTCTCATTTATTAGTCCAAATATTTGGACTAATGCCAATAAAAGGGTTATTTATAAAATATAGAAGTGTATAACACAGGAACAAGACCCACAGTCCTCAATATCTGCACAAAACACTTTCGTGACATGTTCATGACAATAAATTCTGATTCTTGAAAGAAAACAAATCCTTTCTGTCTACATATGAATCCATATCCCACAATTCCCTGGCTATTCATGTGTCTATTGGAAGCCTCTTAAGTGTCTACTTCCACCACCAATCCTGACAGTCTGTTCCAAGCACCAGTGTAAAAAACTTGCCCACACATCTTTAAAATTTCCAACCCTCAAAATAGTCACCAAATCTACGTTTTTTTTCCATTTCATGTAAGAGAATATCTTAAACTGCCATCAATATACTTGATGTGATGGAAAAGAATGGGAAAGGTAACTTTATTGCAGGACCTCTGACAGAGTGGTTAAAGGGCTGTGAGGTGATGTATTTGCTGAGAAGGTTTGGAAAGCAATACGGTGGATCATTGTCAATATTGATCCCAAAGTCTAGTACATCACTCTACTCAGTGCTCCACAGATTGGTCCCAGGAATGCACACTGACACAGACATCAATTGTTATTGAAGGACTATCAACTAGCAGAGAGATGATGTGCGCTGGTCTGCCTGAGGTTTACTAAATGCAAAGAGTTGTCCACGGCTGAATGTGGCAAACTATGAAAACTGGCATTAAAGATGTACATGTGTTTGACATTCACAAACAATCAAAAGCATCCAGGAAATATTTAAAAAAAAACAATTTAGAAGAAATTGGATAAATATTTAAAAGAGCCATAAAAAGACATGAAGACTTAATATAATTAAAATATTGAATTTTCTTCTGAGTGATTCTGCCTTGCATACAATAAAAAAAAATCTTGGAGTTGTAGATGATGTACTCTGACAATAAATCTGAAATTTGAAATCTTATATCAAACATAAAGATCCAAAGTACAAACAATGCTGGAGAAACTCAACAGGTCAGGCAGTGTGTTTTACATAGCAAAGAAAAAGATAAATACCAACTTTTCAGACTTCAGCCCTTCATCAAGGTAATATAAAGGTCCATTTGTTGAGACCCTTGCAGTTGTTTCTTCCCTTCCTCTCATTGCTCAGTTGACAGATTGCTCAGACTGCATCTGGGAGATGTGAGAAAATCTTCACTGTCCTGTTAAATTCGACAAGGAGTGCACTTAGACAGGTGTCCCAGGAACAACGTTAAACAGAGCAATAAACCTGTTCATGCTGAACTGCCTCAAAGCTGCAGTATGAAGTGGCCTCTGATACATGGAATTGGTCTGGATTGTGTCGGCGACTTCCGAACGATACAGGGATTCAAAACCAGGGGCAAGGTGACTTGACCTGGATATACGGCTGTAGCAACAGGCCATACGATGATGGGGATTATGGGGTCTATGGAGGCAGTGACATCAGAGGAGGTGGTGATAATCATAGCCACTCAATGTCTCCAAAGGGACTTCCTTTGGTTTCTCTTTCTTGTTACAATAAAGATGCAGGATGACTTGGCACCTCCTCCTTTGCATTGGCAGCGCAAACAAAAGAATTAATTTCCTGTATCTTGTGTACATGGCAACAAATTTAATCTTGAATCTTGAATGCCTGCACTCGCTGCTTGGAGATCCCTTCGCCACACTACTGTCTGGTTCAGATCGCATAGGTTGGCTGAGGGCATCATGAACATAATCATTATATCCCTACATTGCACAACATATTCAGGTCATGAGGACAAACTAGAAAATAAACTTCAACATGGCAGAGCCATAACCCCAGCTTTGCCATCTGTCAAAGCTATGAAACTTTGAACTGCTTCTGAATATTCTTCACAGTAAAAACATTTACACTCTTAGCAGAGAAATATATTAAAAAATATTTAAAATCAACAAAAAATATTTTTAAAAATGTTAAATTTTTAAAGCTTACTGCAAACATACTGCAAAGAAAATTAATTATTCCTTGTCTCTCTTCCTCACAACGATATGATTTAGTACATTTTGGCATTACAGTCACCATCATTGAGCTAGGTTTAAATCTGGTGCTTTCTCTAAGGAGTTTGTATGTTCTTCCTTGATGTGCTCCGGTTTCATCAGATGCCCCTGATATTACCATCAATAATTCACAAAAGCCTGAGTGTTGGTGGTTCACCACTGGCCGACTGCAGGGGGCAACATCTGTACCTGCAGAAGAGCATTGTGACAAGACAACACCTGGCCGGCTGTCAATCACCCGACCTGAATGGACCAAGCCCCATCTGGTCGGGTGTCAATCACCCTCCGGGATATAAGCCTGAGCCGGCCCTTCGAAGTCACTCTCAGACCTCACAGCAGCGCACTCTCACAGCTGGCTCTGTGGAGTTTTACGTTGAATAAAGCCTGTTTGCTTTTGTGTGTTTGCTTCTGAACGACAGCACACCACACTGAGTAGTGAAACAATCAGGCTGTTAATAGCTAAAGACTGCAACACTAACAAACCACCTCCTTGACTGATTGGAGCAAAAGGCAACGGGTAGCCTGCAAGGGGCTGTGGGTAGAATTGGTCTTGGGAGGCGTGTCTAGTCGATAGCACAGTGTAACAGTGGGTTACCACAGTCCTAAAAACCTACAAAGTTAAATAGATTAATGGATCACATGGGTGTATTTGGGCAGGGCAGGGCTATGGGCTAGAAGGGCATATTACTCTTCAGTAAACTCTAACTTAAAATACTCTATCAGAGTCCATCAATTCTCCACATAACTGATAGCATTTTATCAGGTGGATTTACTACACCATCTCAGAGTGGGCCAGAATATTACTTGCTGCAACCTGAGATCCAAAATATCTGCCTCAGTTATGAACACCTGCAATGATTTCCTGAGTGGGAAATCAGATTCTGAAGTTAAGAGGAAACTCTGATCCTTCCCAGTCACTGACATCGGGGATTTAAGATTCTGATTAAGCCAGGAATTATACATCTCTGAGGAAGAGACAGAACTGCCTTAAGTCTGCTGTGTTTACATGCCACAAATTGAGCAGCAAATAATTCCATGGAGACCAAGTGGAAGTCACAAACACCAGGCCTTCTCATGACAATTGCAAATAAATTTTCCATTGATTATTACAAAAGATTATGGATTACAAAATGTTGTTTCCAGTCCAATGTCATAAATCAAAAAAATATTAAATCCTCATTACACTGCATCACTAATTGTCTCATATATATAATCCTGTCTCCTTCTGAGCCTTAATTATAAATGAGGTGTCCATTAACTGAAAGTAATCCAAGTCAAAGTGCTTGTTTCTAATGGGATGTAAGGGGGGAGCACCAGACCATCTCAAACCAGTTTACATTGTAAAGGTTCTGATTTGTAAAGATATAATTTAAATAAAACATATTTTTTCATCACTGGTAATGCCAGCACACATTGTCCATCGATAATTTCCTCTGATCATTGGTGGATCTGGACTTGGTAAGATTGGCAGATTCCATTCCTAGATTGGCATTATTGAACCAAAATAGCTATGGAGAGAAGGCAAAAACATCAGCCATGATACAAATGTCAGAAAAGACCCAATGGACCAGGTGACCTAATTCTGCTACTTATAGTATGGTCTCTTATGGTCTTAGATTTTAAATATTTCATCATGTCTCTAATTAGTAGTGGTACTCAAACTCTTATCTCCAGGGATCAATGGTGCAAAATTCTGGTGGTTATTTCAGCTATTTAGCTACTCCACTGCTATCACCTGGACAACTTAAATCTGAACATCTATAGTTCTATATTGTTGATATTCATAGAACCATATAACATTACAGGATAGAAAACAGATACTTCAGCCCTTCTATTCTGTGCTGAACTTTTATTTTGCCTAGTTCTTCTGACCTGCACCCAGTCCATATCCCTCAATACTCCTGCCATCCACATATCCGTCCAAATATTGTTTAAATGATAAAATTGAACCTGCGTTCACCCATTTAGCTGGCAGCTTGTTCTACACTCACACTACTCTCTGTGTGAAGAAATTTCTCCGAATGTTCTCCCTAAACCTCTCCCCTTATCCTTAACCCATATCCTCTGGTTTGTATCTCAACTAACCCTCATGGAAAAAGCCTACTCTCTCTATTCTATACCCCTCATAATTTTAAATAATGCCAGCAAATCTCCCCTCATCCTTCAATGCTCCAAGGAATAAAGTTCTAATCTGTTTAATCTATCCTTGTAATTCAGTTCCTCAAGTCCTGGCAACATCCTAGTAAATCCTAGTACATTTTGAAGGTCTCCAATGTTATTCATAAAGGACAGAGTTTCTCTCTATCTGTGAGATTGTGTAGGATGGCCGAGTAATTTTGCTCCAGGAATATATCAAAATAATGATAAATTAAATATTGCAAGAGCTCAGTCCATTTAACTTAGAATTGCAAGGATCAGCCTTTGGAGCAATTCCTCTGCCAAAACAGATAAAGGCAGAAATACTTTGTTGGTCTCTGCTGCATACGTAATCATTCAAGGATGAGTTCCAAGAGCGTACAAGTTCGGCCTGGTCACTCTGCAGATGAAGGATGTGAGCATGAAGTTTTCCAATTTCAGGTAATGGGACCTCTCTCTCTTCTTCTGAGCTACTTCTATTCTTCCCCACTTTCCCCTTCCCTTTCTCTGCATTTTTTGTTATCTTAAGGAATCAGGCAGAGGGATCTGGGTTCCAGGTCCACAACTCCTTGAAAATGGCCTTACAAGGCAGTCAGAATGGCAAAGAAGCTATATTGGATTTTTTCCTTCATTGGTCAGGCTATTGAGCATGAGTCACAACATCATGTCACAGTGATATAAAACTTTAATTAGGCACCACTTATGAAATATTGTGTACAATTCTGGTTGCTCTGTTACGTACCCAACAGCAGCAATAGAAATTAACATGAGAGTGTTATATTTAAAATAATATTTTTAATTATTAATTAACAAAAATAATATAACACCTTATCTCATTTAGCTAAACTTATCTACTTAACTCCCAACTATGCCTGAATATATTTATGTATGTCTGTGGAATACCCCAGCTCAGACACTATTCTCAAAAGGCAGTTCAAAGTTCAGCATTGACACACTGGCTTGAAATTGATGCAAAGAAGTTCATGAAGTAGGTGGGAGAGACTAGGGTGACAGACTGTTTATAAACTCATGAAATCCTTGTTGAGCTGTTTCCAGAGAAATGTCTGTCGAAATGTCAATCGAAACTCCCCTTCTCTTTGCGTCGGGAACACAGAGTGAGTGATTGTCACAAAGCTTTCAAAACCCTTTCATGGGTCAGCCATTCACAGTGACCTTCTGTTTTGGTATATTCATTCTCCAATAACAAGGAGAATTCAGACAAATTGCCTATTACTACATGAGGCCCTTCAGCACATATCCCTTCAAAGGATCCTTCTCCAAGTGTTGTCTTTTTAAAAATGGCCCCATTCCCCTGTAACACGGAGAAATCAAATTGTCTATCATCACCCGAGATCACTTTAGCACAGTGTTACTTCCAAGAGCTGTTGCACCTAGGCTGTCCCCTTCAAATGGCCCCTGAACATGCTGGGCATATGGTCTCTGTGTCTGTGTTCTGGGGATACTGCCTTTCTTCTCTTCAAAACTATTGAATTTTAGTACATGCCTTCAGTCTGCCAGCTCACAGTCACTCAACCCTATCTTGCAGGGCTGGCCACTTGATTTGCTCTCTTAAAGTGACATTCCCACTCAAATGAAAATGTACTGATAATGGGAGCATGTAATAGCCCAAAGACAGGAAGGATGTAGAGGCTTTGGGAAAGGTATAGGAGATTTCCCAGGATGCTGCCTGGATAAGAGGGTAAAAGATATGGGGACAAGCAGATTGTTTTGGAAGAAAACTGGAATTTGGATTTAAGTGGTTAAATAATGATTAAGTGAGTTTATCATCATATAAGTTGTAAAATGTACATATGTAACATAATACTGCAGCTGAACAATTATTTTAGAAAAATGAAACAAATACTATAGAATGCATTAAATTAAACAGCGATAATAAATACTCAAAAAAAAAATACAGTAAAACCCCCTGGTATCTGGCACTTATGGGAATAGGTAGATGCAGAATAAATGTATTTTCCGGTTGCTTGAGTCTTACTCTTACAATGGCTAACTAATACACCTGAATTAAGAATAAACAGTTTAAAAGAAAAAAAAATGCTATACTGAACAAACTTCACTTGCATGAATATACAAACCTTAAAGCATATTACTTAATTTTCAGTCAAATTCTTTGAAAATGTTTAAACGATGGTGTATCTGCAGGTTCCTCCACCTCAACAGACCCACCCGAAAGATGATCAATATTGTAATATTATCGGTAATTAACTCCCCTCTCAGTTTACGGACAAAACCTTTGGCTGGGGTAACTCTTACTAACCAGAGATAAAGAGACACTTTAAGAGAGTCACCCCAACAGCGAGCAGCATCAACCAGCACTTCATCTTGGGCGATGCTATTGGTGTCTCACACAACTTTATTCAAACAGCTGCTACGAGCAAAGCACGACCAAGACCCTCCGCTGGCTGAATACTTGCTTCCATCTTCACTGAAGATTTATGCGTTACTTCAGAGAACATTTATTTTTATGACATGTATTTTTTGCCTTTTTAAAAAAATTCTTATTTATTTTTTTAATGTATTTTCCTCAATTATTTTGCCATTGCTTGAATTTCGGAAACCAGAGGTTTTACTGTAATAAGTTCTCACATTTAATATGACAACCGTAGGTTGGGGTAGATGGTAAGAATCTTTTTACCTCGGGTATAAATGTCACTTACAAGAAGACAAGTTTAAAGTAGGGGGTTTGGGGGTGGGGGGGAATATGCGAGGCATGTTTTCTACACAGAAGAAGGTGCCTTGAACGGGTTGGCTAGGAAACAAATATAACAATTGTATTTAAGGAAATTCTTGATAGACACATGAATATGCAAGGAATAATGGAATATATCTCATGTGGAAGAGTTTTAATTTCATTTGGGCATTGTGTTTGGTGTACACATTTTTCGCTGAAGGACCTGTTCCCATGCGGTATTGACCTCTGTATGCTGAACCTTCAAGCTCTCACAGTGGAATGAATATTTCCGACTGCCTGTTGCAGTTGTATTCCTGCTGCAAAGTCATCCCACCACATGACTCTTCCATCCAATCGGACCACAATGTGAATGCAAGCACAGCATGAACAGGGATTAAAATGTCCTGGCTTAAAAATACACAGAAATTCCTAGATTTAGTTACTTTAATGATAATAAAACCGCTATCCCTTCTCTCCCAGAACATTGGGTTCTCAACCACTAATGAGGATTACCACTACTGCTTGTCCATGCTTAGCTTGTCTTGTCTGATCATGAGCCACAGTTTAGGCTGGGTGAGGCAAGATCATTAGCGATACAGGAGAACAAGCTGCTGAGCCAGAAGGTGCTGTAGTTCTGGATTGAGGCCCAAGGAAACTTTGGCTTTATCTTTTTTCAGTTTATTGTTAATGTCTTCCATTTTACTCTTTTTAATGAAGTATCTGCTCTGTGTGGCATAAAGTAAGAATTTTGGTACATATATACATTGTACACTATCACAATAGACTAATTATTATTATTTTTTTGCTTTCAGCATTATTCTTGACATTACATCTGAGCTGCTTACAATGCATGCATGCACACACGCATGCAATACACGCAAGCAATTCCTACATACTTGCATGCATGTATGTTATGTACGCAACAGCCGAGAGTTTTCAAGAAATCAGGATTCTCGGGTGGCCCATATTTTTGGTATTTGGATTTTTGGATCTTTACTGTATGTTGAATAAGATAAGAGATTTAAGAGGTCATGATTTCCTAGTTTAAAATTTAAAAAAGGCTACATATTCATATTCAAATCTACTTCTTATGAATGAATAATCAAAATAAGCCATCCTGACTGCTATTTGGCCCTCCATGATCTTTAATCTGGACCAGATGTTCTATGTACGCTCAAAGGCTCAGTACATTGTACCAGACACATGGAAAATGTAATTAGTCTGAAAAGAACAAACAATCTATTGGTCTTGTCTTGCTGTCTTGTTCAAAACTCAATAGAGTCAGACATCTGTGCCAATGTGAACTGGGAAGGTGTGTATGCCAATTAGAGGGGATAGGATTGAGAGAGGCCAGGAAGTAACAGTCCATCTACAACTGGAATATTGATCATTGCCAAGGAAAACAAATTATAAACCCTCAGAGATTTTTGAGGAAAATGGATGTAAAATCATGTCAATGAACTGCTTTAAAATGTTAATAGCTTACTCAGGGAAAATTCAAATACAGTTAAAAAAAAACCTCTGGTATCTGCAATTCAAATAACTGGCAAATATAAATGAGGAAATTAAAAAATAAAATAAATTAAAAAAAATAAAGGTTTAAAATCGTAAAAGTTCTCTGAAGTAGCGCATAAACGTCATGCTTTGATCATTGCAGCTGATGTAATAAAATGGCGTCGCCCAGAATGAGGAGCTGGTTGATGCTGCTTACCGTTGGGGTGACTCTCTTAAAGGGTCTCCTTATCCCTGCTTAGTAAGAGTCTTTATCTTAATTAATATATAATTAAGTATATTAGTCAGGCTTTATCTGTAAACTTGGGGAGGGGGGTTAATTTTGATGGCAGGACAGTTAGTATTTTGGTCAGCACAATGTGGATACAGTGCCAGTGACCAGGGTTCGAATTTAAACAAATATTGGAAGCTATGGGAATTACTGGATTAAAGTGAACTTTACATAAGTAAGGACTACAATACTGATTTATTTCAAATTACTTTAAATTTGGCACTGTCTTTTGTCTTTGAAACTGTTTATTCTCAATGCTGGTGTACTAATTAATCATTGTAAAAGTGAATCTCAAGCAACCAAAAAACTTGCATATCCAACATCTCCCATAGGGGCTGGATACAAGGTTTTTACTGTACCACCTTCATCACTTTTGATATTCTCTCCACAAGGCAGTACTTAATTCATAACTTATAACCTCACTACCATCACTTTTTCATATTTTCTTTCAGATTCCAAAATTTGATTGCTTTAAATCAGTGGTTTTCAAACCATCCCCTAAACTCACATTCCACTTTAGTCAATCCCTATGCCATACGTGCTCTGTGGTTAGTAAGCGATTACTTAAGGTGATGTGAGTGGGAAAAAAAAAGGTTGAGACCCACTGCTCCAGACCCAATTGTTACTGAAATTTGCTTGAGAAAAAATGTCATTGGCCCATTTCCTTTGGAGTTATGAAACTGTGCACATAACGAGTCAATTAGATACAATTAAAACAGTGGTGTTCAAGCCTTTTATTTCCACTCACATACCACCTTAAGCAATTCCCTGCTAATCACAGAGCACTTATGGCATAGGGATTGCTTAAGGTGGAATGTGAGTTAAGGGGTGGGGCAGTTTGAAAACCACTACTTTAAACCAATACACTGCCCGCTTACAGTCTAACCCCCAACAGTGGAAGCTATCCTTGGGCTTTAAATTGTCCATGCTGTAAATTGCATTGGATGGGACAGTGGATGAGCCTGACGTCAGTATAGGTAAATTATTGGAAGGTATTCTATGAGATGGGATATATAATTATTTGGATGCCAGAAATTGATTAGAGATAGTTAACATGGCTTTGTGTGTGGTAGGACGTGTTAAGTCAATGTTATTGAGTTTTTCGAGGAGGTTACTAGGAAAGTTCATGAAGGCTGTGGATGTTGTCTGCATGGATTTCAGTAAGGCCTTTGACATGGGATGTTAGTCAGGGATGTTCACACCCTAGGTAGTCATGGTGAGGTACTGGACAGGAGAAGCCAGAGAATAGTGGTGGATGATTGCTTTTCAGACTGGAGGCCTGTGACTAGTGGTGTGCTTCAGGGATGAGTGCTGGGACCATTGTTGTTTGCCATCTATATCAATAATCTGGATGATAATGTGGTAAATTGGATCAGCAAGTTTGCAGATGACACTAAGATTGGAGGTGTTGTGGACAGCAAAGAAGGATTTCAAAGCTTGCAGAAAGATCTGGACCAGCTAAAAAAAAAGGGCTGAAAGATGTCAGATAGAATTTAATGCAGACAAGGGTGAGGTGCTGCATTTTGATGAGTAGAATTGTATAAGACATTGGTGAGGCCAAATTTGGAGTATTTTGTGTCACCTAATTACAAGATTAAGAGTGAAAGGGGAAAAGTTAAGTGGGAACAAAGAGTGGTGGGATTATGGAATATGCTGCCAGCTGAAGTGGTGAACACAGGCTCAATTTTAACATTTCGGGCAGGAATATGGATGGGAGAGGTGTGGAGCAGTATGGATTGGGTGCAAATCAGTGGGACTGGGCCATAAAAAAAATGGTTTAGCACAAACTAGAAGGGCCAAAGGGGCCTGTTTCTGTGCTGTAATATTCTATGGTTCTAATTTTGCATTGGCTTACTCAATTGCTTGCTGTAGTTGCATATTAGTTTTCTGTGAGTCAAGATTTCACTTTCTGATTTTGGCTAACTACATAACATTTTCCATGTGCCCTGCCTTTAATAATAGCTTTTAACATTTTCTCTATGACAGATATTACGCTGCTTTCTGTCTTCTCCCTTTTTGAATATAGGAGCTATGTTTTCCAAGCAAATAAAACCTTCCTTGCTCCCAGTTCTAACAATTTGTTCAATATCCTTGCCAGGGTGATTGTAACTTTCACAAGTTCCTCTCTCCTTCCAATTCTCAGTTTAGTGCTCCTTCTGCGATGTTACTCATGTATCATATCTGTTCAATCATCTTCCATCTCTTTGTTTACTATTATTGATTCCCCAGACTCACTTTCTATAGAATCAACAGTCACTTTATTAATGTGTTTCTTCTTTCTACAGAAATTCTTACAGTCTGTTTTCATATTTCTGGCTGGCTTCATCTTGGAGTTTAAATTTTCCCTTTCTTATTAAACTCTTTATGGTTTGATGTTTGCTTTTATACAATCTAACCTTTTGATTTGCTAAATTATTTTGCACAATTATATGTTTTTTAAAATTAAGTTTAATACTAACTTTATTTTCTTTTGGTTTACCATGGAAGATGAATCGTCCCTTGGAATTATTTATTTTCTTTTTGAAATGTAAATACTCTGAAGTATTCTCTTAAATATATTTCTCCCTAATGACTAAGTTGTCCCTTAACATAATTTGCTGGTACATTTTATCTGGTTCTGCTTTCAAGTCTTTTTGTAAGTTGAAAACAATAGTCTTTTATCTAGTTTTCTCTCTGAGAACTCTTCATCGAGGCTACCTTTGCCCAAGGACAGCAGAGTTAGTATAGAGGTTCCACTATCACTGGAATCCAGTGCTGTCTGTAAGGAGTTTGTATGTTTCTCTCTGTGTCTGCAGGGGACTCCAGTTTCCTCCCACTCACCAAAATGGTACCGTTTCGGAGGTTAATTTGGGTGTAGTTGGCCAGAATCGGCTTCGACCTTATTGTAAAAATTTTAAATTAAAATTTAAAATGAGAATATTTTTAAATTAAACTCCCTCATGATTATTATCATTCTCTTCTGATAAGCTCACCATTATTTATACGCCATCTGAGCGTGTGGTATCTGTCGGGGAGTTGAATACCACTCATAATACTTCTTGCCTTTATGACAAATCATCTCCAGCCAAACCACACCCAGGTTTCCCAAATTAAAGTCATCTCTTTCCATTGCACTGCCCAACATTAATTATCAGTCAGTCTTTCACTTTTCACTAACTTCCTATCCTTCCCAAACCACATACAGTAATACACCTGGTATCTGGCACCTATGGGAATTGGTTGGTGTCGGATAAGTGAATTTTTCAGTGGTTTGAAATTGGATGTTGAGTGATTGGTGAACTAATAGCTAGGGTCACTTGAGGCTGCCGGTTGCTTGAATTCTGGATAACGGGGATTTTATTGTATATCTTTCAATATTCAGGCCACAATCTACCTCATTCAGTAGCCATATATTTGCAATATCTTTCAGATTTGAGCTCAGTTCACCTGCTTTGTTTAACATGCTCTGTGTATTGAGAATGTTAGTTTTGACTCTTCATTTATTATTTTCATCTCAAACATTACCTGGTCTTTGATTTGATCCTATGATGGAGGCTGCATACAATTACATCAATTCTTACCTTCATCTCACTCTTTGTCTCTGCTCTTGGATGTAGCAATTTTTGCAAATTTAATCACTTGCCCCATGCTGTTTAGTTTAGATTCCTGTCTACAACCTTAGTTTCTGGCTTGGTAGTTCACTGCCCTGGCATCGGTAAATGTAAACTCTCCCAACAGTGAAGCTCTAGCGATCCATAATCCACCTTCAATATGCCAAGTCTGAAAGCTGGGAATTAATTTCTCTAACCTTGTATGTCCAATGCCACTCTGTTCATGTTTCAAGTGTCAAACCATGGACAACCACTTGTGAAGTCTTGTTCTTTTTTAAAATTATTGCTTAGATGCCATTTCGCTGGCTGTACACGATGGCCTGGAACATCTGGACAGCAAAGATGCATGAATCAGAATGTTCTTTAGCGACTATAGATAGGCATTCTACACCATTGTCCTCTCAAAGTTGATCACCAAACTCCAAAACCTGGAACTCAACACCCCACTGTGCAATTGGATTCTGGATTTCCTAGCCTCCAGAAGACAATCATTGAAGATTAGAAAGAACATGTCATCCACAATCTTCATCAGTAGCAGATTACCACAGGGCTGCATTCTTAGCCCCCTGCTCTACTTGCTCTATACCTTTACCATGTGGCATGGAATGACAACAACACAATGCACAAATTCATTGATGATACCATAGTAATGGGGGTTGTATAAAAAGGACCAATGAGACAGTATACAGGAGGGAGATTGAATGAATGGTGCACCAACAGCAACCTTGCTACCAAAACCAAGGAGCTGATTGCTGACTTCAGTAAGAGAAACCAGAGGTGTTCAATCCAGTGATCATTCGAGGAATAGAAGTGGAGAGGATGTGTAAATTTAAGTTCTTGGGACCTGGACCAAACACACCAATGGCATAATGAAGAAAGCACATCAGCACCTCTACTTCCTCAGGAGTTAGTGGAGGTTTGGTATGACACCAGAAACCCTGACAAATTTCTACAGATGGAGTGGAAAGTGTGTTAACTGCCTGGATCATGATTTGGTATGGGAACTCCAATACCTCTGAGCATAAATCCCTGCAAAAGGTAGTGGACACAGCAAACCCTCCCCAGCATCAAGAACATCTACATAGTATGCTGTCATTGGAGATCCCCAGCATCAAGAACATCTGTTATTGGAGAGTAGCAGCAATTATCAAGGATTAACATCACCTAACACACATCACTGCTGCCATCAGGTAAGAGGTATAGGCGCCACAAGACTCGCACCACCAGGTTCAGGAACAGTTGCTACCCCTCCACCGTTAGACTCCTCAACAACAAACTCAATCAGGGGCTCATTTAAGGACTTCTACTTTTTCTCATTATTGATTATAGGTAGTCCTCAAATTATGACCTACATGAGTTATGTCCACCCACACATATAGCTGAATTTAAAAAAAATACTTTACATCTGCTGAAATTCTTCATTGAAGATTCATTTGTTGAATTTTTCTTTGAAAATTTGCTTTAATATCACGTTAAGCTACACAAATCCGACTTACGACCAATCCAAGTTATGCCCAAACCTTCGATCCCAATTATCGTTGTAAGTTGAGGACTGCCTGTATTTTCTCTCTGTGTTGCACAGTCAGTTTGCTTACATTTCTTTATTTGAGTATAGATTTTTGCACCACCAAAAGGTGGTAATTCTACATTTCCTGCAGGAAAAATAATCTCAGGGTTGTATGTGATGCCATGTATGCACTCTGATAATAATTCTGAACTTTGAGATCCCCATACTGACTGCATAAAGCCTCTTCTTTGATTGGCTTATAACATCAGTATGAACATATACAATTACAGCAGAATTCTCCCATTTCTCTGTAAATTCCTCTCCAGCAGATACCCGAATCCTTGCATTGGTCAGACAAGACAGTCTCTTGACACTTAGTCTTTGCTGTCGAGAACAGTGTCAACCGCCGAGACTCCAGCATGACCACTACCCTCAGGTTAGCTTTCCAACTTGAATGGCCAGTATGCCACAGTGTCAGCATTTGCTAGTTCATCCACCTTCTAATTTTCACTCTCATCCAAACAAAGTGAAAGAACCCCACACCCACTGGAAAATTGCAAAGCCTCGTGCTTTGAATTCATGCCCTTTTGCTCTCTTTACTCGACTCATTTGCAGTTACAATTCCCTGTCCCTGATCACTGACAAATCAACTGAGGGACTTAACCATTTCAGTCCTGTTTCCCATGTTTCCGACTCCCAGTATTGTTTCGCTCTTTTTTACAGTTGCTTCAGGTTCCAATGGTTATACTCCGCATCAAATATGGCCTCTGACCAAGGTACCTGCAATTTTCTTCTCATTCCCTCTCTCCATCTCTCATGGTGCCCTACACCCAGCCTTGGTTCTGGTCACCATGTTACCCTTTCTGCATGTCAGATCATGAAGAAAAGGCACAATGATGTTTCAATAGATAATGGGATTTATGCACTTGTAAAACGTTCTGCCGTAGATATGTGATGGAAATGGAAACTAATGAATACACTGTGCAAGCACTATATTGTGTTTCTTTACACCATACAATATTTTCTCAGCTCTATTCTTTCAATTTATATAGAAGAAGCTAAAAGATTTCTTTAAAACTCATGAGAAGTACATGCTCTGATATCCCAGCTGAGATGGGAAATCTGAGGTCCCTGATGGTAATCCTCATTTACACCTGTCTTGGACATCTCTAGTTCTGTATTTAGGCTATAGGATTTTTTTTTGGAATGTTTTTATGGGAATTTCTAAGCAGTTGTTCAGCAACTGTTCAAACGAGGTTAAATTTTCAAAGTTTTTGATATGTGGCACATTTTAAAGATTGGAGTGTTGGGTTAATAGCCTTGAGGTTTGCTACATTTTAATTGATAGAAAATATTATTCCAATGTTTCAACCAATTTTAAAGTCATGAATTACTAAGATGCAGGTATTTACAAATTTATATTTTACCTATTTGTTTTGTGAGGTTCAGTGGTATTTTAAAATAAATTGATTGAAACTTTTTGCCTGACAAGTTTTATGAGTTTGCCTCTGGGATCTGGATTGGAATAGAATCCAATTGTCCAGACAGAAAGTAGCAGCTCACTGACAGCTATTAATAGTGCTAAGTGAAGTGTGTTTGGACATTCTCAATTTAAATCTTCTGGCCTTTTGACAAGATATCACTGCCAATAGTAATACATTGGGTCTATTTGTCAGTGAGTGAAATACCAAACACCCAAAAGTGATAAGAATCAAAAGCATGAAATTCAGCTTGCTTACCCAGTACCATCTCCAAAATCTCAGAGGTTTAAAAGCTGCTCCCTGCTCAAGCATAAGAAACTTGCCACAAATCAAAGCAAGGTGCCTTGTGCTGGAGCCTCATTAGTCAAGCTTCTAGAACCACGCAGGGATGAAAAACTTGCAGCATCGGACCTCACACTTATGGTCTGTGGGCTAACACCACTTAATGCATTATGCTCCACCACCATTTATTTTGTAGTATTCATATTAATCTTTATTTATCAATACTTTTAATATAAATCAGTTTTTAAAAAAATGGTTCCTGTTTGAGTTCGGCACTTGGTACTTTCATTCTGAATCTAAATATTGCAGTTTCAAGTCCCACTCCAGAGATTTGAGTTAATAAGCTTGACTGCCACCTAGATGTGGCATTGAGGGAGAGTTATGGTGTTTGAGGTTCACCTATTGGGACAATAAACCAAGACCCCACCTGCCCTTTCAGTTGAAAGACCAAGAACCTGATCAGAAGCAGTAAGGGCAATATATTTCCCTCAATATTCCTAGTTCTGCTTGGAGATTCTGCCATCTGTTAATTCTCTGTTATGTTTCCCTTGTAATATATGGCAATTAAAGGATTCCCATTCCATTGCCAATGAACAAGTTTCATTCACTCTTACTCTTGGCCTTGGGGTTTTTCATTGACGGTGGTCCCGTAAACTTTAAATTCAACATTTATAGAGAAATGGACTCTATTACATGTAATCAATACCAAGTTTATAAAGGCTTGCATTATCTAAAATATATCCAACAATAGCCAACCCTCTGGGGTTGTTTTCACTTATTTTACTGGTAGCAGCAGAAATCCTCAGACTTATCTCATATTGGGCAATCGAGTTCAATAGTTGAAGGATAATTGAGGTCAGATGGCCCAAACATCGCCATAAGCATGAAGGACTTTGTGGTAGAGCACTCATTGTCAGAGTGTGCTGAGTGAAAGTGGAAAGGCTTTTGCTCAAGAGGCTTCACTGAGGTTGTGGTACAGGAGTTGAAGTAAGAAAGGGCCACCCTATACGAGGAACAAAAATGATTTAGCAAGTAGGCACAGGCAAGGGCAGGATTTAGATATCATATATTTTTCATCTAGTCATAAACAGAGGGAATGGCAGCCAATGCTTCTCTTGCAGAATATGGGTAATCCGTGAAGCCAACAGTATCCCTGATAACTTCATCTAACTCAGTTCCAGACAAGCTGAGCGAAGGAATTGGAGCTGGAGTTGGATGAATTCTGGATCATTTGGGAGGCAGAGGGGTTGATAGACAGGAGTTGCAGGAAAACTATTACACATAGGAAGCAGGAGATGGAAAGATGGGTGACAGTCAGTAAAGGGAAAGGGAAAAGGCAAGAAATGTAGGGCACCTCTGTGGCTGTTGCCATCAATAATGACTATTCCATTTTGGTTACTGTTGGGGGCACAACCTATCAGGGACACACCACAGTGATCAGGTCTCTGGCATGCAGTCTGGTCCTGTGGCAAAGGAGGCAAGGGAGGAGAGAAAGCAAGCTGTAGTGATTAGTTAGGGGGACAAATAAGAGGTTCTATGGAAGTGATCGAGTATCCTGGATGGTATTTTGCCTCCCTTTTGCCAGAGTCTGAAACACCTCAGATTGAGTTCATGGCATTCTCAAGAGGGAGGGTGAGCAGCCAGATGTCATGGTCCATGTAGAAACCAATGACAAGGGTAGGAAGGGTGAGGCGGTCCTGCAAGAAGGGTCCAGGGTGTTAGGCACTAGGTTGAAGGACAGGACCTCCAGAGTTGCGATCTCAGAATCGCTACCCATACCACATGCAAGTGAGGTTAGAAATAGGAGGATAATGCAGCTTAACACATGGCTTAAGATATAGTGCAGAAGGGAAGGCTTCAGGCTTCTGAATCATTGCACTCTCTTCCACGGAAGGTGGGATATGTTCCGACGGGACTGTTTGCAGCTGAACTGGAAGGCATCTAATACCCTTGCTGGAAGGTTTGCTAGTGCTGTTCCAATGAGTTTAAACTAGATTTGAAGGGGGATGGGAACCAGAGTGCCAGAACAGATAGAGGAGGGGAGGAGGGAAAAGATGATGTGAAAATTGCATGCACCATTAGAAGTCAATGGGTTGAATGTAGTGGAAACATTTTCAGGTGTATTTATTTCAATGCAAGGATTATTGTAGGAAAGGCACAGATGAGCTTAGAGCATGGAATTATGATGTTAGAGAAACCTTCTTGCAGGAGGGGCAGGATTGGCAGCTCAGTGTTCCAGCCTTCCATTGGTTTAGACACAATAGAACAGAGGGCATGAAAGGAGGAGGAGTGGCAGGGTAAATATCACAGATTTACTCAGGCAGGACAGACCCGATGGCTCATCTACTAAGGCTATATGGGTGGAGCTGAGGAACAGGAAATGTATGACCACACTCATGGTGTTACATTACAGACTGCGCAATAGTCAACGAAAATTGGAGGAGCATATTGGCATAGAGATAACCATATAACATATAACCATATAACAGTTTACAGCACGGAAACAGGCCATGTCGGCCCTTTAAGTCCGTACCGGTTCACTTGAACAACTCCACTAGCTCCTCCGCAAACTCCTGAGGAAGCAGAGGCTCTCTTCATGATGCGACCGGTGCGCTGGTTGTCGTTATCTCAAAAATTTTACTAAGATGTATCTTGATTTTTGATATGCCTGTGGTTTTGGAGCAAAGTAGTCTTTGGTGGTTGAGCCTGCAGTATACATCCTTTGAGAACAATATAGCAGACAGCTGCAGGAAACTTAAGGTTTGTGATAGTAGATTTTAATTTTCCACATATTGACTGGGACTCCCATTCTGTAAAAGGGCTGGGTGGCTTGGAGTTTGCGAAATGTGTTCAGGAAAGTTTTCTAAATCAATATATAGAGGTACCAACTAGAGCTTGCAATACTGGATCTACTATTAGGGAATGCAGGAGACAGCAGTATGTATAGGGTAACATTTTGTATTTGACATTTCACTAAATACAACAACCCAAATCTCCTGCATCTTTTATGATGATCGCTAGTTGTTGGCTGAAGGGCCAGGAATACCATCTGTTTCAAGCCAAGGGCTTTGACAAGGGAAACATGGTAATCCTTGTGGTTCCAATTGTATGGGGGAAAAGAAAAACACAGGAGCAGAGTTGGCAAGTTGAGAGCTTTGATAACCCTTGAAGTGAGGGAAAAATTGGCAGAACAATGGAAAGGTCAGTAATTATCTGAGAGGTTTTCCACTGATGAAAGTCTGCTTTTAGATTTTAATGATACAGCACAATAACAAACCCTTTCAGCTTGTGCTGCCCCGAATACACCAATTAACCTGCAAACGCCATATGTTTTTGGAGTGTTAGGGGAAACAGGAGCATCTGGTGGAAACCCATGTGATCACAGGGAGGACATACAAACTCCTTACAGGCAGGGCCGCTGACACCATTGTCCTAATCGTTACGCTAACTGTGCCATGGTTGAGTGAAAACCAACTAGAGCCACCACGTTGATTAGTTGCAAGCCATGAAGTGGGCTGTGAGCTGTAAAGTGGACCTTAATTTAAATTATTTGTAATTTTGGTGCAGTTTTAATTTGTCCCAGCATGATCCATAGCCTTAGAATCTGACGCAAAATCTGGAATGAAAATAATGTAAAGAGTGCCCTGAGGTGCCCTGTTCCAAAACAGAAGTTGCACTATTCACTATCGCGGGAATGTTGTTGATCTGTCACCCATAATTGGGTCTTTTGTTTCACTTAGCGAAGCTGAAAGCCTCCTCCGAATCTAATAATTGCAAAGGATCCGAGTTAGAATTAATCTTACAAAGTCTCAGTTCAATGGGTGCATCCATGACACAAACCCATAAATTACAATAGTATGGTGTAAAACTAGCGTCCGGATTTAAAGAGGCCGTGAGGAAGAGCTGCTCTGTAGACTTCATCTTATGATAACAAGATATGGTAAGTGGCATTCAGAACTTAAGATGTCCTACTGCAAAAATGTGTAGTAAATCTAAATCGAAACATTGTGTTTACTCTGCCAGATCAGCGAAATCATTTGAGAAAGAGAAAAATTAAGGGGGAAATGTTTCATTCTTAAGTATAATTCACCTTGATTTGAGCGAAGGTGCATAAAAAAATAAATGAAGTCTAGAAAAATATTTATTTAACTGAAAATAAACCATTTTATTTTCCTGTGCAAACACAGCTAAAATTCAAAATTGGTACTGTTGGAAAATAAATAGCTTTGTCTTGAATGACTTGAGTTCTAAATTAATGCTCCTTTCTCTTACACATTCAAGTGATTTTTTTTTTTACAACCCTCTTACAAATCCATAGCAAGAGGATTATTTGATAAAAATTTCAAATGGGTTTCTCACCATTCATGGGTCCTTTAGAGCTGCGAATTGAACAGTTAAATTGACCTGGCAGCTTTTAATCACATCATCTGATGATACTGAACTTTGATATGACAGACTGCAAATGGTTTTTAATAGTGAGAAATTGATGGACTGTGTCAGAATGACTTTTTAACTCAAATTCTGTTTCAATTAAGCTCCTCCACCCCTCCACAATCCTGTTGTACATTTCAGCCTTGTGGTCTGCAATGAGACATGGTTTGCCCACTCCAGACAGAGGAGAGGAAGCAATTGCTTCTGGTTGACTGGTAAAGTGTAAAGGGAGGAAAGCAGTTTGGATAACCTCATCTATTTGAATGATTTAAATTTATTTTGCTCCCCTTGAGTAACTCTTCTTTTCCTTTCCCCCAATGAAAAATGAGTTGTAGAAAAAAATGTTATATTTATGCAAGTTTCGTCAAGCCCCACTGACCCAGCCGTCAGTGTTGGCAGAGATTGGAGGAGGTTAGGACAGATACAAATGTAGCAACAGCAAAAACGAATATTTCTTGATTTCCTTACGTGATTAATGTTGATATTATACAATGATTATTGCTTGCAGAGCGTGAACTGCATTTTTCCCCTCCCACAGAACAAATTTCAATTAATGTTAGCTGCAGATATATATTTTCCTTTGCTGTTATCTCTCTGAAGGTGCATGTGCAGTTTAGAATGGAGGGACAAATCATTTAAATAGCTATGCTGGCACACATAGTGGCATTGATTGGGTGATTAATAGAGTGCAATGGAAACAATCAAATAAAGTGAAAACTATACTTTTGTCGTCCATTGTTTAAAAGATATGTACCTTAAACTTTCGAATATACTTATTCATTACCAAACCGCCCTTGTGGCACGGTTGTTGCACAGGTTCAGAAATGATCAGCAATCTCATGGAGTTGACCCTGAAATAGGTTCAGAAACTAAGGAACCATGAAGAAAGATAAAGCCATTCAGGTCCAGGAAACTGATTCCCTATTGAATGAAGAAAATTGCTGCAGTTCTTTTCTCTTCTTATCACACGTATATATACAGAACCATAGAAAATTAGAGTACAGCCCATCCGATCCACACCCTAAACTATTATTCTGTTTACCTGCACTCGGACTATAGCCCTCTATACCCTTCCCACCCATGTATCTATCCAATCTCTAAAATGTTGAAATTGAATACACACTCTCACCACGTTCTCAGTGAAGAAGTTCCCCCTAATGTTCCTCTTAAATATTTCATCCCCAACTCATTGGAAAAAGCCTGCTTACACTCATGCAATCTATACCCCTCGTAATTTGGTACCTCTATCAATTTTTCCTCATTCTCCGGCACTCCAGAGAATGAGACTGTATTTCCCTATAACTCAGTTCTTAATTTTTGCAAATTTTCTCTTCCATCTTTCCATCTTATTGATATCATTCCTGTAGGTGGGTGAACAAAACACCGCCAATACTCCAAATTTGGCTTCACTAATATCTTGTACAACTGCAACATATTATACAAACTCCTGTACTTAAGAAGGTCGATATGACAAAAACTCACTTTTTGACCTTATCTACCTGTGATGCCACTTTCAAGGAAATATATATTTGCATATCCAGAGTCTGCATACTATAGTTCTTTACCATTTATCATGTAAGTCATACCCTTGTTTGTCTCCAAGTCCAACACCTCACAATAGACTGCATTAAATTCGATCTTCCATTTTACAGCCCATTTTTCCAACTTATCCAGATCCTGCTGCAGGTGTTAAAAGCCTTCCTCAGTCTTCACTTCACCCCCAATCTTAGACATCTGCAAATTTGCTAATCCAATTTACCACATTATCGTCCAGATGACAAACAATCAAGCAATAATGAACCTAGCAACAATCTCTGAGGCACACCACTAGGCAATCATCTACTACCACTCTCTGACTTTTCCCGCAAATCCAATTCAATTACAGCCTCCCATGCCTTTCTTAAACAAGATTACCTCTCTTCCAAACCTCTGGCGACATGGTTAAGGACATTTTAAATTCCTCTGCTCGGGCCTCTGCAATTTCTGCACTTGCTTCTCTCATGGTCTGAGGAAATATCTTGTCAGGCCCTCGGAATTTACCAATCCTAATCTGCAAGATCTTCCACATCTGTGCCAGGTCTATCACCTTATTACTCTTTTGCCTCACTTCTATGAACATAGTGTAATAAAAATGGCAGTGCTGCCTCTGGTACAGACGCAGGGTGAGTGGGTAGAGGAAACACAGCATTCTTCCCCAGGATCCAACCACCCAGTCCCAAAACTGGTGGCTCCATACAAGCTTTAAACCACCTATTAAAGGAGCTGACAGTGTTTTTACTTAAAATCATGCAACCGTGGCGTCTGTGCCCAAGATGGTGGCGACTCTGCTGGCAGCAGCCTCGATGGGTGCCAGACTCCAGAGGAGAAGCAAACCACCAGGAACGGGGAGGAGCACCCTCATTGAGAAGGAGACGACCTGACAGGATGGTCACCACAGCAGCAGACCAGTGAGGGGTTCAGCGACAGAAGGACCCACACACTGCAGACTGTTGGTGATTTGCTGTCGCAGGACCTGCAAAGGCTACGGGCTGCGGGAGACTGGCTCATTGGAACCAAATACGGATCAAGATTCAAGGGGGTGCTGACGGGAAGAAGATGTCCCAAAAGCCTCTGGCGCTAAAGGCTTCTCGATCATATTGGAGGTTTAGATCTGGAGCTTGGGTTGCCAGTGGAGAGAGCAGGGGACTGTAGGGCTGCAGAGGCCATGAGAGCCCTGGAGGAACTTCCTATAGTCTGCCATAAGACAGATTGCACAAATTGCCGGGTGCCTCTTAAAGTCAGAGAGAGAGAAAAACAAAGGAGAGTTGCCTCAGAGCTACCAAGTCCATGGATTTGCCTCTAGCACTCCTGCAGCCTCCGCAGCCATACAGAGAGTCCAAAGCATCGGCAACCCGAACTCCAGATCTAAACCTCCGACATAGTCATGAAGTCCCGGTTCTGATACCTTGTACCCCCTTCAGGCAATCAAAACAGTTTCCAACAGTCCAATAGAGTCATTTGACTGCAGTAGGCAGTAGCCCACAGCCCGCATGGGTTCCTTTCCTCAGTTCACCAACAGCCTGCCATCTGTGTGTTCTTCAGCTGCAGAACCCCTCACTGATCTGGTGCCATTGTCATTGTCTCATAAGGTCATCTCTTCAGCTTCTCCTTCTCCCAATTTTCTATTTCCCTGCACTGGTCCTCTGCATCCCTAGAGTCTTTAACCCCTTGAGGCTGCTTCTGTCCACAGGTACCACCATCTTGGACACAGACCCCAAGGTCGCAGGATTTTAAAATAAACTAGTGTCAGCTCCTTTAACACATCATTTAAAGCCTGTATGGAGCCATCTTTAGTTAGATTGGAGAGTAGAATTCTGTGATGATGTACCGTGTCTCTGTTCCCCAAATCTCCACGAGTCTCCACCAACAGCAGCATGAAAGAATTGATAACAAATATTCAGTTGCAGATAGTCTGTTAAAAATGTGAAATTTCAGTCATGTAAGCAGATCTCTTGGTGGTCCTGGACTAGTTTATGATTCAAGCTAGGGCAGCAGGGGAAGGTTCAAGAGTCCGATAATAATTGGATAAAACGTGTTCTTGAACCTAGAGATGCTGGACTTCAGAATCTGTATCTTCTATCTGAAGGTTCAAGAGTCCGATAATAATTGGATAAAACGTGTTCTTGAACCTAGAGATGCTGGACTTCAGAATCTGTATCTTCTATCTGAAGGTTCAAGAGTCCAATAATAATTGGATAAAACGTGTTCTTGAACCTAGAGATGCTGGACTTCAGAATCTGTATCTTCTACCTGAAGTAGCAGCAAAAAGAGATGATAACTATATTGATGGGGGTCTATTATGATGTTGGCTGCCTTCATAAGGCAGAGTCTCACATAGATGGGAGGTCAGTGCGTGTGATGGACCTGGCTAGGCTTGCCACTTCCACGATGGTGTGGAAAGACAGGGACCAATCAGATGCAACAAACATGGTTTTGTCAAGGGTGGATGCTGTCTGACTAATTACAGTTAAAGACCCCAGTATCTGGCACCTCTGGGGACTGGTAAATGCCAGATAAGTCAATTTATCAGTTGCTTGAAATTGCATGTTGCATAATCAGCAAATTGACCGCTAGGGGGCGCCAATTTTAAACTTTCTTTTTTTTTACCCTTTCTGTGATTTTTTTTGGCCGGTCACTTAAGGCTGCCGGTTGCCTGAATTCCAGATTTTTACTACATACTGAATTCCTAGAAGAGGAAACAAAGTTCATTGATGAGATTAAGACAGTAGATGAGATTCACATGGGTGTGATTAAAGTCTTTTAACAAGGTCCTACAGGACAACCTAGTCCATAGGATTCAGGAAAAGTTGACAAGATGGATTCAAATTTGGCCTGATTGATGTTTGATTTTGCACTTGGATGCCTGTGACTAATAATGCACCACAATGATTGGTGTCAAAGCCCTTAGAGTTTGTTTTCAAAATAAATGACTGTAATAATGATGAGTAAATTTGCAGACAGCAAGAAGGTTGGTGGAGTTTTTAATCATGCGGCAATATGTTTGTGAAATGAGCTGGAAAGTAAGATGTGGAATTCAATCCAGAATAATGTGAGGTAATGTATTTTGGAAGAACTAATGGGGCTAGGACATAGAGCATGAATGGTTGGGTCTCATGGAATATAAAGGAACAGAGGGATCTTTGAGAATAAATCCATAAATTTTTGAAAGTGGCCACTCAGGTAGCTAATATGTGAGGAAAGCATGGAAGATATTGACCTTCATTAGTTGGGCATTGAGTATGGAAATAAGGGATTGTGCTTTTTTCATCATACTTCAGCTGGAGTACTGTGTGTAGTTCTGATCATTAAGGTACGGGAAGGGTGTGATACTGCTGCTGTTAAAGTGGACCTTTGGTTGCTTGAAAACAAGCACGAATACAGCTGCACAAACAAATGTTTAATCACTTTGCAAACCGTGGGAACTCTCTGACAACAAGAACCACACGAGAAGCCTGCCTCGAGGCTTATATCATATATGTATATAGTCAGAACCTCTAGCTTTCCAGAACATTTGTACAGACTGTAAATGTTCCTCAGAATTATCTTGGAATTTGTTGATCAGGGCCATGTCCCTTACCCAATGGTTAGTAGCCTTTACCTACCTTGCCAAATAAGAAGATCCTTATCAGCCTGAGCCTTATTGGATTGAAAACATAAGAAAGGAATGCTGACTTTCTCTCCCAGTCAACATTTTAAAACTTACATTCTCACTGGAAGGGTGAAGAGGAGGTTTACCAGGATATTGCCTGGGATGGAACTGTTTAGTGATGAGCCTAGATTGCTGCAAACATATTAAGATCTGTAATGAGAAAAGTTGAATGTTTACTGTTTGAGGATAAAGCATTCTTTCAGCATTGCTAAAAAATAATAAATGATTGGAATTTCCTGCATATGAAGGGAAAGTAAATTTTAGTTCTCTGTTGTCTGTCCTTTTACTTTGAGGCTGGAAATTCAGAACCAGCAAAATAGCTGGTGTGTTAATTGACTCGTTCTTGATGGTTGGTGAGATGGGCTTGAAGATTCATACACTCCATTTCACAATCAATTGTTTAATACTTTTTATGTGAGCTTGTCTTAATGTCATCTTGAAATAGTGGCTTTAAAACGAAAGCTGCAGTGGCGATGATTGATACTGTTGTTAGTATAAAAATTCATCCTTGGTTGCATGCACTAAATGGGTGGTGGAGTACTACATGCATGTTGCATTCAATTTTGGAAGCTCAGCTCTACTGAAGTCAATTGAACAAATTTCAGAAGTGCAGTGTGACACATATGCACTCCATAATTGTGCATTTAGCATGAGTGAGTGGGTATGAATTTCTATCCTGCTTTGCCCTTCTGAACCACCAGATGAAGCCACAAGATTCATATCTCTCCTGGGAAACTATATGTGTTACCGTAATAGGAAAATTAAATTGCCCTTATCATTAAAATTATTCTTTAAAAAAGTGCTTAAGGAAATTAGTAATGGTGAATAATTCCTTGTGTAAAAATGAGCAATAGCTCAGAAACCAATAATGCATATGGCTCATTACATGTTTTTGTGTGCTCCTGGCCTTTCCTACACATATTGCAACATCCTTTTACACAGGAGGACCAAGGAGTGGTGTGCGAATGAATCGCCTTGGAAAATTATTGACTACAAAGATCTTTTTTCAGGTAGCCATTATATATGGGGTGGAGTAGGTGTGAAGAATTATATTTTTGGGAGGATATGAGAAAGGGAACAGAGTGATGTTCACTGCAGAGGGAAAGTCAGATCTCTAATCAATGGAGAGATCAAGATTTCAAAGGTATATTGGGGATAACGGAGGCATTGGAGATGTCAGATGCTGTTGCAAGGAGGAGGGAAGCAGAACTAAATTGACACAGTGGTAGATGGTCCATAGTAATGTATGGTCTATTTGAAGCACTTAGATTATATGAGACGAGACACAACCAGGCAGATCCATTTTGCCAAAATGAAGCTAGCTCTGCATTTGTTGTGAAAATATGCTTTGGCTTCCAATGTTTATGGGCTTTTAATGTATTGGCTAATATTGTCAATTTGGGATAAATATGTAACTTTTCTCTTGGATATCACTGTGTGTCCAAACAATTTTATGCAAAAGTATCCCAAACCCACAGAAAATCCTGAAGAAATTTGTCCTCTTTTTGAAAGAGTGAAGTAGTTGTCCAATAACTGGCCAGTTTACAATGAAATCCTCTCTCCTAATGGACATAAATACTGCACTTCATGATGGAATTTCATTGCAAAGGCACAACATAAGGCCCATTACAAATTATGTTAAATCTCTTTGAGCAAAGTAGGCCATTTGGCACATCAAGTCTGCTCTACCATTTCAAATGATCCATTCTCCCACTCAGCCCCACTCCCTGCCTTCTCCCCATAACCTTTGATCCACTGACCATTCAGATAATTATCAATCTGTCTTGAATAAATCCAACAACCTGGACTTAACAGCTACCTGTTGTAGAAAGCTCCAGAGGTTTATCACTCTCTGGCCAAAGAAATTCTTCCACATCTCTGTTTTTAATGGATACCCTTCAATCCTGAAGTTGTGCCCTCTTATTTTAGACTCCCTACTAGGGGAAACAACTTTGCTATATTGACTCTGTCCAAGCATGTCAACATTCAAAATGCTTCTACAAGAACCCCCCCCCCCCACCTTGTACACTAATTGCCTCATTTCTGGAGTCATTCTTGGAAATCTTCTCTGAATCGTCTTCAATGCCAGCAAATCCTTCCTTAAATAAAGAGCCCAAACTGTACCCTGAATTCCAGGTAGGCCTTATAAAGCTTCAATATCATATCCTTACATTCTGCTCTCTAGATGTTAATGCCAACATGGCGCTCACCTTCTTCACCTGAATGTTGAATTTTAGGCTATTCTGCACGAGGACTCCCAAGTCCCTTCACACCTCCCAGACTTTGAATTTTTTCCTCATCCAAATAATAATCTTCCCCTTTATCCCTTCTACCAAAATGCATAACTATACACTTTCCAACACTTGCCACTTCTTTGCTTTCTCCTAATCTATCTCAGCCTCTCTGCTGCCTCTCTGTTTCCTCGTCACCACCTGGATCTCCACCTATTTTTATATCATCTGCAGGAGGAACAGCAGCACAGTTCCATGTAATTGGTGACACCAGGCAGACAGGGTAGTGAAGAAGATATTTGGCATGTTTATCTCCATTGGTCAGGGCAATGAGCACAGGATGAGATGTTCCAACTGCACAAAGGTTTAATGAAATCACACAGATGATTGTCCTGCAGATCTGGACACCCAGCTATAGGAAAGATATCATAGGGTACCAAAAAAAATTGCAAGATGCTGGAGGCGCATGGGTGACTACAGATGCTGGAATCTAGAGCAAAAACCAATCTCCTCGAGGAACTCAGCAGTCGAGCAGTCTTGATGGGGTCCTGAACAGAAATGTCAACTATACTTTTCCTCCCACTGATGCTGGCCAACCTGCTGAGTTTCTCCAGCTGACTGTTTTCTATTCCACAATATTGTTACTGGGACTGGGAAGCTTCAATTTTAAGGAGTGGCTGCATAGACATTAGTTACATGAACACAGCAGCACAGCACAGGCACTTCAGCCCTCGATGTTGTGCTAACCTACCAAAATAAAACTAAACCCTTCTTACCCCATAACCCTCTATATTTCTTTAATTTATGGGTCTGTCTAAGAGTCTCTACCTCTACCCCTGTCAAATTAGGCCAGGATCCAACAATTCTGTGTGGAAAAAAAACTTACCCCTGATCTCTCGCTGAAACTTTCCTCCCTTCAGTTTGACAATTTGTTCTCTTGGTTAAAGGTGCTGGCTGTCCACCTTATCTGTGCCTCCTGGAATTTAATTAAATCACCTCTTACCCTTTTTCAGTCCAGGGTGAAAACTTTGCCTCATGAGACTTATTTTTCAATTCAGGAAACATCCTGGTAAATTTCCTCTGCACCCTCTCCATAGTGTCCACATGATGAGGTGACCAGAACTGAACACAATATTACAATGCATTTTTCTCACTGGAGGGTAGGAGGTTTATATGATCATGAGGGGCACAGATAAGATAAATAGTCATGGTTGCTTTTCCGAGGGTAGGGGAATCTAAAACCGGAAAGGCATAGATTTAAGGTGAGAGAGGAAATATTTAAAAGGAACAGAGGGGGGCACAGAACAAGTGGTAGAATCATGTACAACTGTAAAATTTAAAAAGACATTTGGATGGGTACATGCACAGGAAAGATTTTGAGGGACAGTAGTTGAATGCAGGCAAATAGAATCAGTATGGGTAGAGAAGTTGGTCCAACTGGCCTATTTATGACGAGTTTTTTTTTTCTCACGAGTTCATTTAGTGGGTTCACCATCACTTTAAGGATAAATTTTAAATGCTGGAATCGTCAATTATGCAAACATTCCATAAACAAATACCTGTAAGCGTAATGGCCATTGTTAATGCCAGTTCTGTTTCAAGCATCTGACAAAGTAAGGATGGGATCCAATATATAATCATGAGTTCTATCTTCTCGCATAATCTCAGCCAGCCAAGTAGATTAGGTTATGTTATAATTTCAGCACATTTCAGATCATCTTGGGCTTCAAATATGTACATCTCATTCAATTTAGTAGCATTTCATTTTTCAGAATTTATTTTGTGTTTCATTCTACTGAAATACAAAATGGCTTCAAATTTTTCAGACATATTGATGAAACCACACTTACGTTATTAGTTCTTTACATTTTCATAATGAGATAAAGATTGTGGACAGGTTAATTTATTATAGTCATTAGATTTATTGTGTGCGAAATGCCTTGATTTCAGTTATAGAACACAGGTCATTCTCCCAATGCTGACAGTCTTTGGATTATTACTTCAAATCAGCCTTCAAATCCATGGATATACATTTCTGCTCACTCTACATTTCCTTTACTATAACTCATCAACATACCAACACTTGTGAGGTTTAGCTTACCCCAAATCTTCCATTTAAAGCGATTAAACCATTGAAATAATTCTTCAAACGGATAATCCAACAAGCAGTTTAAATTGTTTTACTCTCTCCTCACAGTTTATGGAAAAGACATATTTGTGCACAGAAATCCGCTTAGAAGCTTGGTATTGAGAAGTGCTCAGTCATGCAAGACCATGATGAACTGAGATTAGTTGAGAGTTTACAGGATTTGAAGGCTTAAAGGGGCACTTGCTTCATGTCAAAGTGTTTGATGCTCCTTTTCTATGTTGCAGGAAGAAATGCCTCCCGCTCACTTTTAATACTGTTTCACCTCCAACTGATGCAAGGAAGAAATGTTACATTTTTATGGTATTTACCTCCTTAAATGAAAATGCCTTGAATTTGTAATCATCATCGTTCTGAGCTGGTAGCACAACAGGCATGACAAAATGACCCAACAATTAAGATGCCCTTAAATAAGGTCCTTTCTCAGGAAGAACATTTGATAGATACATTCATCATGTCAGTTAACAAACACATCTACATACATTTCTGGCATATTTATGGTACCATACATTGATCCACCGAGTCAAGTCAACCCCAGAAGAGCAATGTCATAGTCACATTCTCCTCATCTGGTCTATTTCCTTAGGAGTTTGCAGAGGTTTGGTTTGACATCAGAATCCCTGAGAAATTTCTACAGATATGTAGTGGAAAGTGTGCTGACCGGCTGTAGCATGGTGTGGTACAGGTGCACCAATACCTCTGAGTGGCAAGCCCTGCAAAAGATAGTGGACACAACCCAGCACTGTTATATACAGTGGACACTTGGGACCGTTTTATGCTGGAGCAGGAACACTGCAAGAGCCGGATCACACTTGATTGGTGAGCATGCTCAGTGAGACACATTGTAAGAGCAACATCACATTGAGTGGTGAGCATGCTCAGTGCAACAGTGTATTCATACATGACCGGCAGCCTGAGATGTGAGTAAAGTTTGTGCTGTAAACTTACAAGCTTCTCTGAGTGTTTATTAAAACCTCCGATGGTATAACCGAGGACATAACATGGTGGCAGCGGTGGGATTGACAGAAACCCACATCACGTAAGGGAAAAATCCCTATAAACTAAAATAAACACGAAGAGAAGGAACAAAGGTATAAAGCAGCATTACCTGATGACCAGAGCTGGAGAAGAAGATGGCCACAGCAGCAGCGTCATTTCACCCAGTCACGGACAGGGAAGCCGACGACGTCATAGAGGCTTTTTAAAATTCAAGCAGAATTTAAAAGTTTCTTCAAGTGAATCACACCAGAGGAAAAGGTTAGTTACATCCTTTGGATGGGGGAAGCGAGGACTAGACCTGTTTAATAGCTGGGAGCTGGCTGAAGGGGAAGAAAATAACCCAGAAAGGATATTATAAAAATTTTCTTCACAGCTGGAACCGAAATCCAACCATAGAATAAAAGGAGACGAGTTCCAGGGATTAACACAAGAGCCTGATGAGTCAGTAGATAATTTCCTCACAAGGCTAAAGAACATTGGAGCAAAATGCAAGTTCAAAGAAATAGAGGAGAGAAGAGTTGACCAACTAATCTGGGGAAGTTCTCATCCTGAAGGGCAGAAAGCTCTCATAGGAAAAGACAGCTTGAAACTAACAGATGCCATAGACGCAGCTAGGGCCTTTGTGGCCACTAGGAGGCAAATGCAATCCCTCTCCGTGCAGGCCAACATGCAGCACAGAGATAGAAGGGTCGATGCCATAAAGCGCATGCAGAGAAAGTCGTAGACATCCGAGAACTGCAGGAGGTGCGGCAGAAAACACCCCTTCAATGACCGCAAGAAATGCTCGTGTATGGTTCAAAGTGCAGGTCCTGTGGGCAGGTCAATCATTGGGAAAAGCTGTGTAGGTATGACATGAAAAGAGAAAGAAACCAAGATTACAGAAGGAAAGTACACCACGTCAAGGGAAGTGACAGCAATGACTCTGACTCACTGACGCTCGGCATCGAAACAATACTCTTTCATGAATTGTCCAAGAAAGGGAAGGGAGAAAAGATGAATTGCACACCATGATCCAAGTTAAAAGAAAGATCAGAGACAAACCAACAGCATTCAACTTGAAAATAAAGTTGGATACTGGATCACAAAGCCACATCCTCCCACTTAGACTATACCACCAAATGTTCCCCAAGTACATAAAGAATGGGTACCCAGAGGAAGGCACACAAGAAGCTGCAACTATCACACTCACTTTGTGGTTGACACTGACCGTCCAGCAATCCTAGGCCTGAATAGTTGTCAAAAATTACAGCTAATCTCTGTAAACAATGAGATCATGGAGAAAAAAATGTCCAAAAGGATCAATAGCGACACCCCACTTGAGCAATAGGCTCCGATCACAAATAAAGCCAAGCTCATGGACATGTACCCTGAATGCTTTGATGACACAGTCGAGTGCTTTGGGAACTTTGAATACCACATTACTATAGACCCAAAATACAAACCAATAATCCATGCTCCATGGAAGGTGCCAATAGAGCTGAAACAAAAGCTAAAGCAGGAGCTGGAAGAAATGGAAGAAAAACGAGTAATTGCAAAAGTAGTGGAGCCAACTGACGGGGTAAATTCTATAGTAGTAAAAGAAAAACCAAATGGCCACCTAAGAATATGTCTGGACCCCAAAGACCTAAACCAAGCAATCAAATGAGGGCACTATCCAATACCAATGCTGGAGGACATCACTTCTGAACTAGCGGGGTCCAAAATCTTCAGTAAGCTAGATGCCAAGAATGGGTATTGGAATGGGAAGCTGGATGAAGAATCAACACTGCTAACAACTTTCAATGCTCCATTTGGCCGGTACAAATTCCTGTGCCTACCTTTTGGCCTAAAGGTGAGCCAAGACATCTTCCAGGAAAAGATAGACGAGACCTACATGGGATGCAAGGGTGCTGTCGGCCTCGAAGATGACATCCATATTTTTGGCAGAGACGAGAAAACCCATGATCTCCACCTACATGAGACCATGAAGAGAACAAGAGGGGCTGACATCAAACTCAATTCAGACAAATGCATCATGAAGATGGAGGGGTGCCAGTTCTTCGGAATGGTGTACACACCTGAAGGGGTCAGGCCAAGCCCAGAGAAGATAACAACCATCGCTGAAATGGTACACCCAAAGGACATAAAGGAACTAAGAAGCTTCCTCGGCCTGGTCCAATATATGAGTTCCTTCATCCCACACATGTCAGACCCCACAGCCAACCTCAGAGAGTTGCTGAAAGAGGATGTGGAGTTTCAGTGGTCACCATCACATCATGGAGATTTCGACAAGCTAAAGGAAGTGGTCTGCAGAGAAGTAGAACTGAGCTACTATGACAGAAAAAAAATTGTCACATTACAAGTAGATGCTTCCACCAGAGGCCTCGGGGCAGCATTGATGCAGGAAGGAAAACTGATATCCTTTGCTTCAAAAGCCCTGACAACAGCAGAGACCCAATATGCCAATATTGAAAGGGAGCTGTTGGCAGTCGTATATGGATGTGAAAAGTTCCACAAATTCCTCTATGGGAGACAGTTTGTGATAAAGAGTGATCATCTCCCACTGGAACACCTCCAGAAAAAATACCTAAGCAAGGCACCAGCCAGATTACAAAGGCTACTCCTCTGGCTCCAATGTTACGACTTTACCTTGAAGTAGAGGCCAGGGAAGGATATGGTGCTTGCCGATCATTTGTCACATCTTTCCCCAAATGAAAAATACGAAATGAAAGACATAGAAATCAAGATACATCCCCTCGTCAGGGTAACTAATAACAAACTAAACCAGATTAAAGAAGAAACAGTAAAGGAAGAAGAGCGACAGCTGCTCTCCCAACAGGTGATACAGGGATGGCCAGAAAGGATAAAACAGGTACAGCCTACAATATGCCAGTATTGGTCTATCAGGGACACATATCCTTGGAGAATGGTGTACTGCTGGCAGGGTCTCGGCTGATAATACCAGAGACAATGAAAAAAGAAATTCTCCAGAAAATACACCAAGGCCACATGGGAATGGAAAAATGCAAACTTAGAGCCAAGTCAGCAATTTACTGGACCCACGTGTACAAGGACATCGAAAACGTGGTGGCTACATGTCCAGCATGCCAGAAATACAGAAATACACCACAAAAAGAAGAGATGCACTCTCACAAAGTGTCGAGAGACAAAGGAAAATCCCAACCTCGCCCTCCTGTCACTGCGAGCCATGCCTTTGAGGGCCGACATGAAATTCCCAGCAGAGCTTCTGAATGGCAGAAAGTACAAGACACCCCTGCCAAGCAAAATCCATCCACCAGATGACCAAGAGGAAACAAGAAGAAAGCTGACTAACATACAAGAGGAAAGTCGTCAACATTACAATAAACATGCACAAACATGGCCAGAACTCTTCAGAGGGCAGCATGTGAATGTTCAAGAGCCAGAGACAAAAACCTGGAGCCCAGCAAAGATTGTTGGAGAAGCTGAGATGCCAAGGCCATACATCATTGAGACAGAAACTGGCAGGCAGCTGAGACAAAACTGGACCCACATTCGCCCAACCCTAGATCTGACACGGAAAGCACCAGAAGCACCAGCAGCTTCTAATAATACAGAAACTTGTGAAGGAATGCAAGTAGAAACCTCAACCAACAACACCACCAAAGCAAACAGACACAACAAGGTCTATGAGGTGGAGAAGCAACATCCTACCACTAGTGCGATACCGCTGAGAAGAATATAGACCTGCAATTGTATAATTAGAATATTTAATTCTTAATGGCAAGTGCAGGTAAAGAAGGAGTAAATTTATTTTTAAGAAATTTAAATCTTAATAAATCTTTTAATTTTTTGATTTTTTTTAAAGAAGGGGGGATGTTATATATAGATTGTACCATCGGAGGTTTTAATAAACACTCGGAGAAGCTTATAAGTTTACAGCACAAACTTTTACTCACAGCAGTGTGATGTGGCTCTTGCAGTCTTGCAGTGCTCCTGCTCCAGTATAAACTAGTCCTAAGTTTCCACTGTATTTAACAAGGACATCACAGACAAAATCCTCCCCGCCCTCGAGAACATCTACAGGGAACATTGCTATTGGACAGCAGCAGTGATCATCAAGAATCCACACCACACAGTACATGCTTTGTTCTCACTGCTACCATCAAGAAAGAGGTTAAGGTGCCACAAGATTTGCACCATCAGATTCAGGAACAGCTTCTACCCCTCCATCATCATACTCTTCAACAACAAACTCAATCAGGGACTCATTTAAGGACTTCAACTTTTGCACTTTATTGTTTTTTCTCTCTCTGCATTGCACAGTCAGTTAGTTGACATTTTAAATTTATTTACATGCGTACATTGAGTGCAGTATTTTTTGCACTACCAATGGGTGGCAATTCTGCCTCAACTGCAGGAAAAAAAGAATCTCCAGATTGTATGTGATGTCATATATGTACTCCAACAATAAATCTGAAATCTGAAAAAATAAATCTGATTCCTCTGCAGTCCTACAACTGAATCATGGATTCAAACGCTAGTACCATTTACTTATTCATGTTCACGTGCCCATCAGCTTCCCCTTTTGACTCTTGCTCCTTACCTACATTAAGGACTGCTTGCTGAAACCAATGAACCCAACAGTACCTTTCCCAATATAGCCAGATAAGGGAACAATAGCACACCTCCAAACTGACTGATGAAGCAGTCCCGAACACTGTCATGCTCTGGGCCTTTGTCCTCTGCATTTATCACTCTTAAGTGACCCAGAGAGCAAAGGAAGGTTAAAGACAAACTGGAGTTTCTGTCATTCTCTTTTCTCTCAGATGATGCAGGCTACTGCTTCAATGTGAGCAGAGCTCAGATCTCACATTCCCCTCAGGCAGTTTGACCACTTAACATAATTCATTCTTGTCACTGTGTGAACGAAAATGGTAAGCTAGTCTCCAGAGTACACTGTGGAATATCTTTCCCAGCAGTGAGGTTCACTAATGTGGTGACACAGTGCCGTGGTTAATGCAGTAATAATTGATTCATTTAATGGGGAACTCTGCTATACTGAAAGAGGTTTAAATGTCAAATCTTTATTTCTGCTTGTGTGTCACAATACAGTGGGGTTAAATATGACGCCTTCTGGCTGAATAATAATTGAAGGATTCACCTGTAGAGCAGTGGGGTCTAAGCTTTCAGAATGTCATCTGCATTATTTAATGATATTTCTTTCTCTTGTATCAGTCAGTAATATAACAATAAATATAGCCAAAAAATGCTGCATTAAAAGCTTGCACATCTTCTAACCATCCGAGACTCTCGTATTCATGAAACAATATTTATTTATGTGTGTGTGTGTGTGTGTGTGTGTGTACAAATACTTGTCCTGCATATGTATTGTTTGTCTGCATGTATGTTATGTCTGGTTGTGTGTCTCCATGTTTTTCACCATGGACCGGAGAACGCATTTTCATCAGGTTGTACTTGTTCAATCAGATGACAATAAATTTGACTTGATTTCATGGATCAGATCAAATTCTAAGGCCCTTTTGGGTAGAGCTATGCCAAGCCCTAGAGAAAATCATAGGTAAAGAATTTCTACAGGACTCAGAGTTATTCCTGATGGGAAACATCATGGACATAAGGCTTACAATGAAGCTGTCGAAATTACAAATCCAATTTTTGTTGATTGCTCTGGCGGTGGCCAGGAAATGCATAGTGGTTTACCTGGAAGTCAGAGTCTCATCTGGGCATTGTGCATTTGAATATGGAAATGCAGAGCTGTGTTTCCTTGGAGAAAGTTACTTATAATCTAAAGAAACAATATGAAATTTTTCCTAAAATCTGGCAAACGTACCTGCATTACAAAGGTGCAAGGATATAGTGTGGTCCCCTGTGCTTTGCATCCTGCATTCTCCCATCCTTCCTCTCCTGGGGGTGGATGAGAGGGGGGGGGGGGGAGTCCATTCCAATCAGGATGTTGAGTTGAATATAAGAGACCAAGAGGATGGGCATTGAGCTCTTACAGACCCTGTGGTTAATGTGTTTTTCTTATTTTTCTTTTTTAATATGTTTTACTTGTCCTCAGTCAGTGGAATCTTGTTTTTTTTTACGTTACATAAGTAGTTTTGCCTTTTAATGGAAGTTAAGATTCTTTATTTAAATGGTTAATGCATTTTTAAAATATTTTGTGTTGTGCGGGGAGGGGAGATAAAACCAGACTCAGTAGAAGAAATGTAAATATACTGGATGTACGTGATTGTTTTACTGTGAAATATTGGAATTGTCTGAGTTTGGAAAAATCATAAACAAAATATTTTTTAAAATACTGCCATAAAGTTCAACTGGAAATTCAGTATGTTTCAGATAGCTATCTGGGAGAAAATTCAGGGATAGATCTGGGAAGGAATGCTTCAGGTAACCACAAAGTGATTTAAAGAGGCCAATGTCCAGGTGTACAATAATGAGTGGGTAGAATCCAACCTTTATTGGCAGGTGGTACAACCTCTGACTAGGTTGAAGACAGAGAGGTCACGTGACCATCCACAATCCCCATTACAGCATTTGCACAAGCTTTATTGTTCCTGTTGTGGATGAAGATTTGTGTTGCAGACTCGCTGTTCTGTACACTGATATTCAATGAGACTTCAGAAGTGAAGCACATTAAGCTCTCAAGTTGTTTTTCTGGCCTTCAGTTCAGTTGTAACTCATTTGTGCATCAATTCAATATATTGTCCTCAGATCCATAGCCTTGGTAATCGTCCCAACAAACTCTACCCATCTCAGTCTTTAAATCTCCAAGAGGACACAAGAGACTGGAGATGCTGGAACCATTTGAAAACCCATGAAGAACTCAGCAGGTCAAGCTGTATCAGCGGGAAGAAAAAGAACTGATGATGTCTCGGGCTGTAACACTGCATCAAGACTGAGAAAGAGTATTGTATTTGCTGCCATTGACAGTTACCTGTATTTTGATGAATGGTCAACAATATGAAAGATTAATTCTGTCTCTTTATCTGCAGGTGCTTCCTAACCTGCTGAGGTTTTTTGGAATTTTCAATTTTTTAATCAGACTTCTCATATTTGTAGTACTTTGTATTTGAGCCATAATATCTCCAATATTGTTAACCTTCACACCCTTTTGGACAGAGAATTCCAATAAAAAGGTATCTTCTGCATTCCCTCTATGCTATCATTTTCCTTCGATTTTACCTACGAAAGCCTATTAGCTTATCAAAGGCCTCAGTCAAATTGCATCATAATATTTTATGCTGAAGAGAGTCCAATCAACCTTATGCAATTTATCTGAGTAATTTAACTCTCCAAATATTATTTTGATAATTGTGTTTGCTCCACTTCTCATGCTGACACAGTGTTGAGGCAATAGTGTTGCAATATCTTATTCTTTGTATGTGTTCAGAAGAGAAGAGTGGCCAATCAGACCCTCAAACTTGCTGCACCATTCAAAATGATGATGTTTTTTCTGGATTTAATCAAAGACACGCAGGAGACTGTGGATGTTGGGATAGAAATAGAATACAGATATCCACAGCACAGAACAAATCCAGGGTAAAGTTATCGCAGGGATGTATGTGATGCCATGTATGTACTCTGCCAATAAAGCTGAATTTTGAACTTGAACTTTTCATGAATTAATTGAAGTTACATCAGTGGACTATTTGCCCAAGTTGACCAAGTTGGAATTCTGAGAGTTGCCCCACTTTCCTGTACTTGGTCCATATCCTTCTTAGCCCTTTCTGTCAAAGTGTTTATTGAAATGTATTTTGAATGTTGTAATTGTACCCAATTCAACTCAGTCCAGCTATAGACTACCCTCTGAGTGAAAAAACTCTCCCCAAAGTTCATCGTAAGTCTTTCACCCCACACCTTAAGCCTATGCCTTCTTGTTCTACAATCATCTTTCTTTTTAAAATATATTTTTATTGATGTTAACAAAGAACGTACACAAACAAAAAGGGTACAATTCAATAAGATAGTATGGACAGGTACATAAATAATATATTCTGTATATCACTAACATACAGTACATACATTGAAATCATATCCATAATTCATATTCTAAATAGTATATACTTTTTTGGAAAAAAGAATCTCCAATAAAATAAAAAAAGGGGAAAGAAGAAAATAGTATAGGAAGAAAAACTCAAACCCATTGCCAGTTGCGAAATATGACTAGTATTAAAAGAAAAACGAAGGTTAAAAAAAAATCTACTGAGGTAAAAGACTGTGAGCATTCACTTCATTAATGCCTCTATAGGATCACCCTTTTGCTTCCCACACTCCAAGGAATAAAGGACCAGCCTATTCAGCCTCTTCTGAAATCTCAAGCCCTCCAGTCCCGGAAACATCCTTGTGATTCACTTCTGTACCCTTTCCAACTTACTGATATCCTTCCTAGAGTGGAGCGGCCAATACAGTGCTCAATACTTTGACGACAAGGTTACCTGCCTAGTGAGTGAATAGTAACTGGCAGTAGCAAGAGCATGGATGAAGGAACATAGACAAAAGAATGTGGGAACAGCGAAATCTTAATAATCCCTCTTATTGCAATCTGAAGCTCCTCTATTTCCTCAAATAATTTCCAAGGTCTCCTGTATACTTAAAGCAAAGGTTTGTTAGTGTCCTTAAATCTTCTCTGCTCTGTCTTGATTTTGCACTGATACAGAATTTAAACAAGACAAATTGTGTGGTGTGTGCATTTGAAAACAAGGGGAAAATCTGAATTTATGTGGCTCTCCAGATCAGAAATAGCAGAACCTGCTAACAAATATGCAAATAACAGCCTACAGGGTGTTTGAGCTTGAAATTAATGTTTCTGCATCTCTCTCAAGTTCCTGACATTGCATGGTCATTATTCAAAATAGGTCAAGTAATTTCAGGGAGATAAAATGGTGTTTCTGATTGATTACACTGTGATTTAAAGAAAGAAATCAAAACTTTATTTTGTTAAAATTTATGAAATTGCACTGCTAGAAAAGACTGCGCCAAAGAATTAATGGGTAGAGCTGGCGGACTTGACCATTACCAATGTGTAATTTGTTTAGCTGCAAGTGGAAATTCAACTGTGAACATAACACAGCTGTGTGATATTGTTCTTCCACTATCAGGTTCACAGCAATTGCTGTAAATATGCACAGAAATTTAAATATAACTAATTTTGAATAGTACAAGAGTCCTAATTCTAATGTATTTCTAGAACTGAACATTATTTCTTTTTACAAGTTTGAAGCACCATTCCAGAATTTAATTATCATTTCAGAAACAGTATTATGAACAAAACTGTTTTTTTAACCATCTTTCTTGTCCAATTCGATTATCTCTCCTAATCTACTATTCTTTTTATTTTGCTTTCAGTTCCTGATTTGAGATCAATTAAATATTTGTGTTTACTCTTTCTTGGTCAGGTTTTTACTTTCTCAATCACAATTCTTCATTCAGCTAGTCTGGATTGACGCAAGGTTGGTTGTCTGCACCACAGAATCTCTGTTCAGGGTAAATACCCCCCCCCCCCCCCCCCCCCTTAGGATTCTGCTGAAAGTTTATGGTGCCCCCTTCCCTGTGAAGCTGTCAAGTTTAGTTGGTTTCTTCTCTACTTTCCTCCTACTGACTAGACAAGTCAAGTCAAGTTTATTGTCACCTGAATACAAGTCAGATGACAACAAGCGTGTGATTACAACCCAACAAAACAGTGTTCTCTGGTCCTTGGTGCAAAATCTTCAGACACACATCCTAACAACATGCAGCATATATACAGGACAAACCCACACACACACATAAATAAATGTTGCTTCTTAAATATGAGAGTCTCCGATGGCTAGTGTGAGCAGTTCCTTTGTGAGCATTTTCACTGCCTGTGGGAAGTAGCTGTTCATCAGCCGGCTAGTGCTTGCTCCGATACTCCTGTATCTCTTTCCTGGTGGGGGCAGCTGAATGATGCTGTGCGGAGGGTGGAAGGAGTCCTTAATCATTTTGCGTACCCTCTTTAGCCAATGGAAAAAAAGTCAAAAGGAGTAAGGATAATAGGTAAATTATACAAATAAGATGTACACCCGTTTATCACGGAGAAATAGTGGATTGTTGTGGTTTAATGGAGTTTCCATTCATTCTTAATGATCTGCTGAGATTTTTGTTAAGTAAGTTGTGCATTTTTGATCTTTAAGAAGTTATTAGGCTGGGGATTACCAGACAAAACCTTGCCTCATACTTTGTGGCATTCCAATGTGTTTCTACAGCCAGTAATATGTTTATTTTAAATGGTCCAGCACCTTCAAGGTAACAGTTTATGCATCCAAAGATGTCTTTGAATATCCGTAATACAAACCTTTGGAGATTAATGCTTACCATGTATATCCTTAAATGTTTGTGTAATTGATTATAACACTGATTAACTTGCTCTTTGTTAAATTGTCTTTCAAGTTTATCACAGGTGCCTGTGACGGAGTTTCTCAGCAAATCAACAGAGAACTGGTGAACATCTCTATATAGAATGAAATAAGATGCATCCTATATTAGATGGTCAAGAGCCCAATGTCAGAACTCAAACTAATCCTGCATACTTCTTGTCACCATTATTGCCATTCCTGTCAAAGGTTTGCAAACTAATTTGAATATTTCAGATGATCCAAATATTATCAAAAATAAGATTGTCAAACATAACAAGAAAATAAACGAGTATACTTAGAATTTTTTTAAGAAGCAAAAATGAATAATCAGGTCCAGAATTGTAGCATTAAAAATAAAGACAATACCTTATATTTGCCTTTCTTTCAGCCAAGGATGTGATATCATTCAAATAATTTGGGATATGCTGTATATGGCAGCCACAGGTGAAATAAAGCTACGGGTCTCAATGTGATCCACCAGTGGAGTCAAGTGGCAAGAACAAGCTGCATTAAGCTAATGGTTATCTCTGGGACCTTTGGCTGAGAATCAGTTTGTTCCGGCACAATGATGCAAGAATGCTCTGATGTTACTTCCCCAAGCAGTCTTCCTCTTCTGCATCAGCAAACTAACTAATAATATGTGGAAGAGCACAGGGACCTTGGGGTCCAAATCCATACGTCTCTCTTGCAGTTAAGAAGACCTTCATTAGTCAGGGGATTGAGTTCAAGGGTCAAAATGTCATGTTGCAGCTCTGCAAATCTCTGGTGAGACCACACTGAGAATATTGTGCTCAGTTCTGATCACCTCATTGCAGGAAGGATATGGAGATGATAGAGAGGGTTCAGAGGATGTTGCCTGGATTGCAAAATATATCTTATGAGGCAAGGTTGACAGAGCTAGAGCTTTTCTCCTTGGAGCGAAGGAGGATGAGAGGTGACTTGATAGAGGTCAACAAAATTACGAGAGGCATCGATAAGGTAGAAAGCCAGCACCTTTTTCCCCCCAAGGTGTGAGAGGCAAACATCAAAGTGAAGGGAGGAAAGTTTAGGGGAGACATCAGGGATAAGATTTTTTACACAGTATGGTGTGTGCTTGGAATGCATTGCTAGGCATGTGGTAGAGGCTGGAACAACAGAGACACTTAAGAAACTCCTAGACAGGAAAATAGTTGAAAAAAGTTGAGCTTTATGAGATAGGGAGGATCCACAAAAGTTTTTTGTAAGTATATATAATCGGCACAGCATCATGGACCGAAGGGCCTATACTATGCTGTTGTGTTCTATGTGTGATTCCATGTCAAATGGAGTTTTGTGACTTGAAAGAGATATGGAAAGGCAATAAACTGAAAAAAAGTTTTTTTTCTTTTATGATTCTGTCTGTAATGCTGATCTTCAGATTTTGATATCAGCATAAAGCATTCAATGAAATGAACCAAAAAACAGACTAACAGCTAATAAACCAACATGAGATGCAAAATTGGAAGATGTTTTTTTTTCTTTTTGAAGGTTAATTCTTCTCCATCTATAAAGTTAATTCCAAATGTACTGATATTAAGATCTAAAATCTTAATAACTAATGAATGAATGTCCAATAAATAAAACCCAGCCTTTCTGAATACATACAAATGATCAGTGGTATGCAAATGCTTTCTTCTTAATAGATTTCAAACAAAAAAAATCACAAAAAACTTATGATTCAGGGTATTCCCACCTTTCTTCTATGTAACTGAAGTGTACAGCTGAAATTTTAGTTGGACATAAATTATTAGATCCATTTCAAAATGTTACTGAAGGCATATTAATTTAAACTGCAAACTTAGCTGTGGAATCAAAATGCTGAGGAACATCAGTCATCCAGATCTGCCAAGTGGCTTAATGTTTAATCGCTAGGAAAAACCTGAACTCAAGCTAATTAAAGCCTTTAAAGTCCCACAAAAACAGACTGTAAACTTTATGGAGAATCTTTTATGGATCTAGGAAATTAATTCAGCAGAATTTTTGGTGAGGTTTCAAACCTGACTGAAGCATCAAATGTACTGAATAAAAATCAATGTTTAAGGTTAGAGTCCCAGAGTCATGGGGTTATACAGCCCAATTAATCAATGGTGACCAAGCTACCTACCTGATTCACTTCCGTGTGCTTGCATTTGGCTCATAAACCCCCAAACCTTTCATATCCATGTACCTGTCTCAATGTCTTTTGAATGTTGTAGCCACCTTTACCACATCCTCTGGCAGCACATTTCAAATACCCACCCCTCCTCGCCCCCTTTGTGAACACATTCACCCTCAGGTCTTCCTTAGGTCTGTCCCCTTTCTCCTTAAATCCATACTTTCTGTTGTCAGACTCAACTCCCCTGGCAAAAAGGGGAGGGGGGTGGCTACTTACCTTATCTATGTCCCCTCATGATTTTATAAACCTCAAGGCAGCCTCTCCAGCTCCATTGCTCTCGGGCAGTGGTTCTCTACATTTTTCATTCCATTCACATACCACGTTATGGAATCCCTCATCGGGTGCCATAGGTGCTCTGTGGTTAGTAAGGGATTACTTATGCGGGTAAAAAAAAGTTTGAGAACATCTGCTCTAGGGTAAAAGTTGTCTCAGCCAAGAGAGAGAGTTTCTCCTTAAAATACAGTTCCAAAATTGTTTTAAAAAAACACATTGTAAATCATTAATTGTGCAGAGGACATATGCGCATATGCACAGAGGACATGAAAGAAAAGAGCTGCAGGGGTTGCTTTCCATCTTTGAGGAGTACAAAAGACAATTGGGGAGCAGAAACTCAGGTGCAGATTCATACAGTTGGATGCAGCTTTTATTTTCTCTATTCCACTTTATTTCCTACATTTATTGTCCTTAGGAAGGACCTAGTAATGCATCCCCGGGCCCAATTGTCTGACCAAGTCTTGCCTAATACCTTCCATCTTTGTGAACCCACATAATTAGTCTGTTTTGATCATGGGGATTTTCAATGCAAAGCCTGATTTGGACATTTAATTTAGTTGTATGATGTGACTCACGTAGCCCTGAATGCAGAAGCCTGTGAGGAAATTCAATCCGGGCGTTTGTTATTGTGAATGATTTCCACGGTGTTGATAAAATGTTTCCATGAGCTTGGGAACAGACAGCTTGGGGACAAAATGATCAGAGGAAAGAAAGGAAAAAATGGAAGTGTAGTTGAAAAGGAAGTCTTTTCAGAATGAGGGAAAGGAGGAATGAAATAATTGGTCCAAATATAGTCACGGCAAGTTCAGTGACCTCTCCTCCTGAGACTGCCTCATGCCCAGAAACAAATACTCCAGTTGTGCTCACTGGATGATTAGGAGGGTAATTCTTTTGCACCGTGTCTGCTATTCAGGACATCATCTGAACCCTCAGAGACTACAAGCACAAGTTGAGAGTTTCTAATCTCAAGATTAATATGTGGCTCTTTTCAATTCTCACTCCTTCATTGAATTTTTTGGTGTTGGATGCTTATTCATTTTCACACACTCAACACCACCACTCAAGACCTACAGTGAGTTAAGAAGCATCAGATCATAATGAAGGCCTCATGTACCTACAGGCAACTCAGCATGAAAAAGAATGTTGGGACAGTTTGAGAGAGTCAAAAACTCCATTGACATCATGAAAAATGATCTTACTGATTCATTTTTAGAATTGTAATGCTGAAAGATTTGGAATATTAGCGCACACTTTAGTTGTGGTTAAGAAGTTGTTTCCAGTTTAACATTGACAAGCTTTTTTTATGTTAAAGACATACTGATGAAATATTAATGCTATTTGTAGATCTTGAATCTTTCCAACGTTCCTGTAATTATTTTAAAGAATACAGCGTTGATCATGAAAACACCTATAGAAAGTATTTTGCAAAGATGTATCATCATCTATGGAAGAAAATGCTATGTTTCTGATTGAAACAAATTATTGAAGTCACATTAGACCACACATCATTGATTCACAAGTAGGAGGGGCATGGAGCTTGTGTAATTATAAGTTGGAACAGTGAAACAGTTCCTAAATCCCTTCTTAAGTTCCTTCCTAGCCAACCTTTTAATACTGAGGTTTGGATCTGGAGCTTGAGTGATCAATGTTTCAAACAGGTCGATGTGGCTTCAGAGGCTGCAGGAATGCTGGAGACAAATCCACGAGCACCCAGTGACTCTAAAGGATCACTTTTTCTCTCGTTCTGTAAGGAACACTGGGAAACACTGATGGTGATGCTTTCCCTTTAGCAGGGAAAAGTTAAACTCTATCATTTATGTTACATTTTTAATACATTATTATGTGACAGTAAAATAAACCTTGAACCTTGTTAATCAGCTAAAAAAAACGTTCATTTCAGTGCACAGTTGGCAACCAAGATTAACGTGCTTCCAGATCATTCTAAATATTATAAAATTCATGGTCTGATTAATTGTGCATGAGAAAATACTTAATTTGGACTGAAATAATCAGATGAATCTTTGGTGCCAGCTGTTGACACATCACTATGGAAGTAGACGTGGGAATTTTGACACTTTGCTGAGGGCTTGATGATATTGACCTTTTCCCTTTAGTTCTCATCTGGTAAAATTTTCTTTCCCATCCAATAACCTAGATAAGAAGTGCCTGCAGAACAAATAGATTGTTAATAATATCTGACAGGATTTCACGGGGTAATGATGCCCATATGCACCGAGGACATGAGAGAAAAGAGCTGCAGGGGTTGCTTTCCATCTTTGAGAAGTACAAAAGACAATTGGGGAGCAGAAACTCAGGTGCAGATTCATACAGTTGGATACATGCCACCTTTATGCAGAGTGCAGTTTTATCACCCAATATAAAATTAAACCAAATTTAATGACATTCACCTCTACTCCCTGCACCTGGTGCCAGGGTATTGGAGCGACATTTCCTTGACATGACCTGAACCCATCTGTGTACCTGGGTTTGGGCCATTAAAGTGAATCAAATAATTCTTGGCACTGCCAACCTCTCTCAAATGTTAGATGATTATGAGCAGCAAACAATTCTTCAAAATGGCTGTCAGAAACCTTTTAGCAACAAATACAACATTTCTTCGCCAGAAGGAAAGAACAGTTGCTATTTTTTTTTACATTTATCCAGTTTCTTTATGTCTGGCTCTAGTCAGAATCTGAATAGAGCTAATCCTTGACCTTAAGGTCCAGTAGTCCATGGAGATATTTTAAGTGGGTACCTGCTGACGTTTTCAGAGCAGAGAGACATTTAGGCTGTTTACTTACAAAGCTGCGAAAACCTCTGGTCATTCAAAAACAGGTATAATTCTCTATTATTCCCTGTGCTATGCATTTGATCACTAATTCACCTCCAGGAGAAAGGACAGTGGAAATTTATAAGGGAGGTACAATTTCCTGGTGCTTTTGTAATTGGTTCCTTTGGATGTGTGTGATTAGTAGGAACATTATAGGGAATTTTTTTAGTCCCTAAAAGATGTGCTTTGTTGGAATAGTTGTTGAATTGTGTCCCAGATATAAGGCAGATTTTCAAATGCCCTGTAGCTTGCATTGCAAGGCATTCATGTGAAACTCCACCAGCACCATGTTGCCTCATGACACCGTCATTCCCCCCCCCCGCAGTTTACCACAGGACCAATGTTAAATTTCTTGATGATAGAGGGAGATGTCAATAAGTGAAGAAGCCAGAGTTATGGAGGAAGAAAGGAGTTTTGGAAAAGTCTTAAGGCTAGGAACCAGGGATATGATTCAATTTGTTTTTCAGCAAGAAGAGAGGAATGTGTGACCAGCGTGGAGTCCTGATCTGCATCATAGTCACCAAGATTCTTCATGTACCAACAAATTCCATCAACTTTCCTTCAACATTATAGTGGGATAGCATTACTGTGATGGAGAGGACACAAAATCAATAGGCTCATCGTTCACTGTCATGCACGTACAGCAAAATCATCAATGATCATGTAACCAGGACTCATATTGGGGGTAGGGCAAAGTTTTTCCAATGCCACTTCCAGGGCATTGATCTGGTTATGAAATTGACTGCTCAATTTTCATCTTCAGTTACAAAGCCACAGGATTTCAAAAGAAATTCAATGCACTCTGTGCGATGTGGGGTTACTTGCACACGAGGTATTGCAGGAAGAAAAATCAGAGCCAAGGGCTCGCTTTTTTTAAACTTCAGCGTGGTGTAATCTTAGATTGTATTTTCTTGTTTTTCCTACATGCTCTCACACTTAAAGAACACTGAAGGTTGTGACTTTCAATTGAACTTTCAGCTTCCACTCTTAAGCCAGTTTCCTGTTAAGCCTATCTTGTCATACTGCAGGTCACCTTTTTGAGAAAGTTAAAATCTTAATTAAAGAAGCAGTAAAATGAATGTGTCTCAACATGCATTATTCAGCTGCATGGCATTACTATGGTTTTACTTGTAAAATTACAATTGCAATTTAAGTGTGTGCCCTCCTGGAGAATAAGCCTGGAAAGTAAACAATGGCATTGGTGGAAAAAATTAGGTGTATCTTACACCTAAGTTAGCAACAAAAGATAGCTGTCAACTTCCATAATCATTGATTTGCTCTATAACAGTGAACAGCTGAGTCATGTAGAGTGCAAACTAGTCAAAATATATTAGTTTTATACATGTTCAGTTAATGCAATGACGTGGATTTGAATTCAGTGCTATCAGTAAGGATTTGGTACATTGTCCCCATGCCTGCGTAAGTTTCCTCCAAGGCCTCTGGTTTTCTCCCATCCTTCAAAAAATGTATAGGGGTTGTAAGTTAATTGGAGTATATATGTGCCACGGGCTCATGGGCCGGAAGGCCAGTTATTGTGCTGAATGTCTAATTTTTCAAAAAACATACAACAAAATAAAGACTCAGTATGTCAATGGTGTGCTTTTTTATGAATAAACCTTTATCATTTTTAATTTATATATGTGTGTCTTAATGGAATCATGAAGATGTTGTAAATTAGTGGCAAGGATGGTAGTTTCCATTGGATTTGCTTGAAACATCACTGTTACTTGGTTGGCAAGTTTTAGGTGACTTTAAGCTTCAAAGCCGAGTTTCCTGAGAGCACTTGCATTGAAGCTTGATTTCCAAACTCCTCATGTGCACTGGCAAGATTGTGAAAATGGCAAGGGGCAGCAGTGTAGGCTTGTCAAAGGATGTACCACACCACTGTTGGAATCTAGGGGTTAAAACATTATGAAAGAAATGATTAATTAATAAGTTTATATTTACTGCATGGTTCAGGGGAAAAGAGGAATGTGATTAAGTGGCAATCATAGCATGGAGCGAAGTTGGCTGAGCAAAATGGTCTGCTCCCAAATACAGGGAGAGGAAATGCATAAAACGATTTAGGAGGAATGCTCAAACTGAAGGAGGTGGTGAGTAGCACAGGAGACACAGGCCAGATCAGAACAAAGAATGGCCTGCAAAAAACAAAGGGAATGGAAAACCAGTCTAGGAGGAAGATTAAGGCAGGAGGAGGTGTTAAAGAGTACAGCAGAAATTGGCCAGACAGGAACAGAATGGTGATTAGAAATATCTGGGGATGAATTAATTTCTGATCCAATCAACAGGATAGTCTGGCTTGGAGGATTAAGATGGGAGTGCTACAACCCAGATATCTGCAAAACAGGAGATGACTTGTGATAACCCTTATGCAAAAAGATCTAGCAAAGGAGGACAACTTTTGTTTTGTATGATAAGGTTGATCTATATAACCTGAGCCAACTGGACAATAGGGGTCAGTCTTGGGGAATAGCTCACTGTGCAGGCGACCTATGAACTAATGACTGACCCAGAGCTCTGTTAAGTTTTATTCTTGTGCTGTGTAATAAATTGACTGTTGAACCGAATACCTTCTCCTATCACTTCATTCAAAGAACACGCTGGACTCAGACTACACATAGAATAAATTAAGAGTAAGGTAAAGCCAGAGTCCGACACCACCCGAGTTCAAACTAAGTTCACTCCAAATAAGAAATTAAGCTCTCAAGATACAAATGTTTTAGAGTAATCGCACCTCAGCATGAAACATCACTGAAGCAATTCTCCTGAAGTACAGAAGAATTCTGTACGCAACCACAGATATAGAACTCTCAATGAAGAGAAGCCAGTTGAAGAAGCTGAGTCAAAATGTACACTTATCAGAAAGTATATACAGTAGTTACAAACAAATATCTTCTCCCTCCCCAACAAACTGAGTTTACGTTGGTGGGAGGTAGAAATGACAGTCGAGATTTGAAGAAACAAAAAAAATATTTGATTGAAATTTGCTGCAGAATTCAGTGCTCATGTAGACCAAATAATCTCTATTTCTAAGACCCCAATCTAAATGATAAACCATTCAATCTTGGTATCAGAGCCAGAGATCAGAAATCTAAGCATGTATGACGAAGCCTGGAGTTTTATTGTTGACTCAACACCAGCGACCGTGAGGAACTCAGGAAAATTATGAAAACCTGATACTGGATGAAATTTAGAGTCTTGCATCAGCTATTCTTTTCATATTATGAGACAAAATGAACATAATAATAATCAAAACTTTGAATAAAAATTAGGATAAAACATATTGGATAAAAAAAGATAACTTGGGAGAGAGAGACTGTATTGCCACTTTCAGGGAACTATATACCTGTTCCCCTTTTTCTTTCTGTTTTACAACATCTCCCAGGGCGCTACTACTTACTGTTTAAGACCAGCTTTTGTTTGACACCAAATCAACTTTCCTTCCCTCGTTTTTCAGCCCCCTGACTCAGTTGATCAAGGTCCCATTGCAAACCTAGATCATATATAATTCAAATGAAATAATCGTCAAATCTTCTGATATTCACCAAAGACTTCAAGTGATTCTGACCATAAAGGTCAAGGTGATTTTCAATTTGCAAGAGATTTGTGGCATCCAGCAGGATGAACAGTCAATCACATTGAAGAATACTTGTGGACAGCAAACAAGGAAGTAAATATCTATTTCCTGTTTCTCCACTTTAATTCAGTAAAATCACATCTACCAATATTGCTTTAAATGAATTAACAATTTCTAGTAGCACTCTGAGTTGTAATTACAGCTTGGCAAACTAATTTTATGCTTGTGAGCCTGTAAATTCAGTTGTATAACCTTGCTTGTTTCGGCACTACCTGAGCGCACAGAACAAAATGCAGCAATTAATATTTTGGGTTGTTTTGCTTCACTTGGAACTTTGAGCGGGCACGCGCAATAAATATCATCACTTGCCGTGTAATGCTCTTCTAAAAACAAACTCTACCAATTTTATGCTTGGTTTCTTGAAGTCTAAATGGATTTTAAAGGAATGATTGATTAATAAACTAGCTGTCCCAAAATTCACATTTTATATATCTGGATTATAACCTCCTCAAGTGAATATTTCAAAATTGGAAGAATTTTAAATTAAGAATATTTTTAAACAAGGCTGTTAATAATGCATTAGTTTCTACTATCATCTAGAAAAGGTGCAGAAAACATTCAAAAGAATGTTGCCAGGACTAGAGGCCTTGATGCACAAGGAGACTCTGGATTGGCTGGGATCTTTTCCCTGGAGCCCAGGGAATGACCTTGTAGAAGAATTCAAAACCTTGAAGAGCACAGATAAGGTGAATAGTCGCAGTCTTTTCCCCGGGGAATGGGAGAGAGTCTAAAAGTAGAAGCAAGCCAGAGTTTAAAGGTGAGGGGGAGAGATTTTATAAGGGACTTGAAAGGCAATGTTCTCACACAGAGGGTGCGTATATGCATCGAGCTGCTAGAGGAAAGGGTAGAGTAGGGGGAGGTACATTTGAGACACCGAAAAAGACAGGTATATGGATAGGAATTTTTTTAGAGGGCTATGGGCCAAGCGCAGGTACAAGGGACTAGCTGCGCTGGATAAGATCTATTTAGCACTGACCAGTTGGGATGAAGGATCTTTTTCCATGCTGAATAGATCAATGACTCACAGACTCTAATCAAGTACATATCCAATTATTTTCAGCACTATTATGTTTAAAGTGGTAGTAAAATAGTATTTGCTCTGGGAGTATCTCTGAGAATTGTCCTTTTTGATCGACGCTTCAGCCAAGCATGGAAAGGACTGATGAATAGCTTGGAGAGTTTTCAGAAGAGGGATTATAAACTCTGTGCAGGGAACTTCCTGCAACATCTGAGGCAAGTAGCAGTGCTTACCTGTTGACGGAACATTCTGAAACCTGACATGTTATTCAGGGGATTAAAATCCACAGATATCAAATTTAGAGACAAAGGTTTTCCAATTGTAATCGGATCTTCAAATTAATGACATTTCTAGTGTTCTTGCAGGATAAATATTCAATTTCAAAACAAATAATTGACTGTATTGAATACATCTGTGAAGATTACAGCAATGCAACTATTTGGCAGGATATCACTGTTTTCAGATTATGGGTTTATACGTGCCTAAAGCACATCCACCCCCAAGAGTGTCCGTGCATAAACTGCACGAATGAAAATCCAAAGACTCCAGAAGGTGCGAAGACACAAAAAAGTTACTTCTGGAGTCACAGAATAAATGGACTTCCTTTCCCACTGTTCTAGAATAATAATTTAAAATTGCATAAATTATTTATAAACACAAAAAGCAGAAAGCAGAAGGAAAGGCAGAGTGATACCAGTGGAAGAAATGATAATCAAAATGTTGGAGATCATGAAAATTATGCGGAGCCAGTACATTCGAGTAAGTTGTCCGTCCTCTTTGCGGTTCAACTGGGAACTAATAGGCCCAGTTTTAATTTACTTACTGATGTGTGAAGGATGAAGCTACCTACTCAGCTACTGTAACTCACAATTAGTGAACACAAATCATTACGGAATCTGAACATGGGCGCAAAAGATAAAATGAGTATCCTTAACACTCGAAAGTTATCTCACACTTGCAAAATAAAAGCTGTGATGTCACATTTTTAGTTGCAGTTCAGAACATTCGTTTTTGGGTAAGGTGAATAACAGTACTTGAATAATGTGTTGAAGTATAATAATAAAAGCCATTCAGTGCAGACACACCTCTCATTCTCAGGACACCATCCAGTCAGCTTGTTAATTTGTTATAACATGGTCATTGAATCACTTGGTTTCTGGAAGAGTTCCTAATTGTCATCTACCAAAATAAATTCAATAAGAAGTCAATGTATTTAACTAACTTTACAAACTGTCAGAATTCTATGTTATTTAAGGTAGTATTTTAAGATCCAAAGGCATAACATTGCACACATAATAGAAACATCAAATATAAGATCGACTCCAGCTATTAAGTTAAGCATCACAAGATGTGGATGGAATGGCAAAAATAGGAGTCATTATCTACCATTACTTATCCCATGAACTAACTGACTTGCTCTGGTTTCATCAAGAGAGGATGGCATATTTTTAAGGGCTGTCTGAAAGGTTTATGGTTCCCATTATTAACACCAGCTTCTTTTTTGAACACCAGATTTATTTGGAATTTTAACTTCCCAGCTGCTTTTGTGGGATTCAAACTTATGCCAATCGTGTCGGTCTCCTGAGAATACCCAGTAACTTAACCACAGTATAGCTAAGGTGCAACAGTGACTACACTTCCTGATAAGTCTGAAGTGGGCAAGGCTACCGGCCACTATTATGTCAACCGTCTGCAGGAGCTCTATCGAGAATGTCCTGTATCACAGTGTGGTGCGGTGCTGCAGTGGAATGGATTGGGGGTCTATCCACAGGACCATAAGAGTTGTAGACAGGATCATTGAAATCTCCCTCCACCTCCATCAACGAGATCTAACCAGGATGATCATCTGAAGAGGGCGTGCAAAATTATTGAGGACCTCCTTCCACACTGTACACAGCATCTTTCAGCTGCTCCCATCAGGAAAGAGATACAGGAGTTTCAGATGGAGCGCCACCAGGCTGAGGAACCGATTTTTTCCTGTGGTCAGTGAGGATGATGAACAATTACATGAACTGCTCGCACGAACCATATTTAGTTATTTGTATAGCTGAATAATGGCCTGCATATGTATTGTTTGTCTGTATGTGTGTTAAGTCTTGGTTGTGTGTCTGCGTGTTTTGCACCGAGGACTGGAGAAAACTGTTTCATTGGGTCGTATTTGTGCAATTACTTTGAAAACTTGACTTCATGTTTCCAGAGTAATTGAGAGTAAGGAGACAGGAAAGTTTTGTAGTAGCACTCTGCCAATCTGATACTGGGTGTGACCCAGACAAACACAAGGACAGCATATATTTGGAGCAGGACAATTACAATGAGATGCAAAAATCCATATCGAAGACCCGGACCTACCCCCCTGAGGACAGGCTTAGAAAATTAGGCAGATTCCTAGAGCCTAAGAAAGAATAGTCAGATATTTCTCTATTTGACTGCTGGTTTAAAGGAAAGAAAATCATGATTAGGTTTAGAAAAAAAAAACCCTTCAGGTAGAGTATTAATCAGAGAATTATGTGAGGTGGCTTTGACAGGCTGCTGTGTTGTCTGATCTAAAACCATCTGGGCAAATTTACTTTTCGTTTTGTTTCCAAGGACACAGAAGTCACTGTTTAACTCCTTAAATAAAGTGTTGTAAATATTAGACATGGTAACTCCAATAATGCTCAGAAATACTGCTGGTTTTGCAATGGGCTCATTCCTAAGGCCACAGGTGAGCCAGGGTTCCAGAGAACAAAGAGTGTGGCCAAAACAAGGGGTATGTGGGCTGAGTATGTGGCTGGAGCCAGGCTCCAGGTTGCAAAAACGTACGAGTCAAGAACACAGCGGATTTGCAGCTTGAGCCACAGTCTGCAGTGTTTGCATGTTGCAGACTGTTCTGACAAACTGAAAAGCTTACAAAGCCAAAGCCCGTCAACTTATCTTTCCCACTTCCTTTAGACATACAAGGTTCAATTTTCTTCTCTCCACAAACTCACGAGGCTCACAGAGAATGTTATTATACTGTTGTGTAATGTTTGAGAGAAAAAAAGGAGTGTGCTGGGTAATTAACAGGATACAGGAGTAACATTTGATAGCCCATAAAATCTGCTACACAGGCAGCACCAATTTTCTTGGAGTACTGGATTATCTGAGTTTAGTGCATTACATTTTAAAATATTAGCACTAATCTTAATTGGTTATTTTCAGAGGGTCAAATTTTGAGAGTTAACAAGAAAGTCTGTGGCAGCCAGGGTGGAGTGCAATACAGTACCCAGATGAGCTGGAAATTTGTACTGCCATATTTTGAGATGCTGATACTAAATATCAGCCTGTAAGCATTACCCAACGAGATATGTACTACCTCGTGGTTCTCATGTCAGTTTGCCATTGAAACATATTATATCAGGCAGCATTTCACCCAGCTTCAGCTATTGTTAGCCAACATAATTAAAACTTACTCTAGCCAAATTGTGATATTGTTCCCTTGATGACACAGAATTAAAATCCAACTTTACATCCTCAAAGTTTAGTTCATAAAAAATATTTTATACGACTGAACAGTAGTATCACTGAAGGCTTCAGATTGTGATAAAGAAAAAGTTCCTGAAGATGTTAGAAATCAATAAAGTACTGGAAATACTCATTGGATGGGTCAACATGTGTGACAAGAAAAATGAAATTGATGTTTCAAGCTGATGAGCTGTCATCAGTTTTACTTTGTATTGTCAGGTGATTTTGTGTCTGATTGAGTTGCTGCTTGTATTTTAGGTGAGGAACTGACCAGCCTTCATTAAAAAAAGAAACTAATTGGGACCAAGGAGGACTACACAGCAAGGCAAAACTGACAGGACTCACTACTTAGAATCAGAATTTATTGTCATGATCAAGTCACGAAATTTGGTGTTCTGTGGCGGCAAATGCAAACATTCATATTATGAACCATCTTACAACATTAATATATTTTAAAAAATATAAATAGTAATGCACCAAAAAGTAAGGCAGTGTCTTTGGTTCATTGATGGTTCAGGAATCTGATGGCAGCAGGGAAGAAGCTGTCCCTGTGCTACTGAGTGCTTGTCTTTAGGCTCTTGTACCTTTTTCCTGATTGTAGCAGAGTGAAGAGGGCATGGCCTGGATGGTGGTGGGTCTTTGAGGATAGAGGCTGCTTTTTTTTAAGACACTGCCTCAATGGAGTGAAGTCTGGTGCCTGTGATGTAGCAGGCTGAGTTAACAATCCTCTGGAGTTTTTACTTGTCCTGAGAGTTGGTGCCCACCATACCAGACAGTGATGTTACCAGCTAGAATGCTCTCCACAGCACACCAGTAGAAGTCTTCAAGAGGGTGACATTCTAAATCTCCTCAAACACCTCACAAACTATAGCCACTGGTGGGTCTTCTTCATGATTTAGCTTTTTAGCATTAATTGGGTCTCCATTGGTAGCACTTTCTTCTGGTAATTAACTTATAGATTCAAGCTGTCATCCAGAGGCTTGAAGGCAGAAATCTACACTGATCCATATGATGAGATGATAAAAGAGTTAACTTCCTTGGTTATAATGCACAAAAGTGTTGGAGAAACTCAACAGATCACGCAGCATCTGTAGAAAGTTAAGGTTTGAGCCCTTTGTCAAGGTATGAGCAAAAAGCAAGTAGGCACCTGAATAAAGAGGTGGGACAAGTAGGGAGAGGAGAGGAGAGGAGGGACGAAGGGGTAGGAGGAGGAGTACAGGCTAAAAGGTAAGAGGCAGAGGTGATTACAGGCAGGAGGGTAAAAATGAAAAATGCTGAGAAGTGTTGAGGGTCTGTTGATCAGTGGCATAAAACATTTCATGACCTAAACATTTTTGAGCATCTAAAGTTGGGCTTAATTCTGTGTTGTCAAGGGAACAATATCACAATATGGCTCAAGTAAATTTTAATTATGTTGGCTAACTATAGGTAGAGCTGGTTGAAATTCTACCTGACATATTTTTCAATGACAAACTCACTCGAGGACCATAAAATAGGTCTGCCCACCTTGGTTAACTTTTACAACTAGTAAACTTCCAGTAAAGCTAATAAAACTAGTAAAGCCCTGTGAGATATTTAGTATCTGAAAAGGAAGAGGTGGGGAGATGATGGAAAAGAGACAGAGAGATAGGGAAAGAGAGAGACTTATGGAGGGGTTTAATGGAAATTGGTTGATGATTAGTGCTTATAGGCAAGAAGATGACTGAGATAAAACCCAGGCACGAGCATTTCAAAGAAGTGTAATAGTGTTCTCTCCTTTGCCCTTGTTTCAACATCACTGAAACATTATGTTGGAAAATCTGCGGACTTACATGATTGCTGGTCACCACAGCTGACTATTTCTGGTCATTTTTGTTGGAAAATTGAAGTGCAAAATAGTTATCACACTCTATTTCTGAAATTCAGATCCATTTGTCTTTGCAATGCATTTGATGTATAGTCTTATATTTTGCTTTCATTTATATGTCGCAGCGAGTAATTCATGAGCTGAAATTAAATTTGTGATTTGTGAATACTATATAAATGAACATTTTCTTTCCTCTGACAAAGTGTGGGGCTGCATATCCCATTGCTTAATTCTGAACAAGTCATCTTCTGTTCTCTTATGAAACAGGCAATTCTAAAACTGAATTTATTCTCTATTCTGTGTACGGGTTTAAATCCCAGCTGCAATAATGTAGTCAGCACCATTGTCTTTCTCTTGATGTCATTCTTTTTTTTAATCCCCCATTTCTTCTTTTTGACACAGACATTTTCTGGTTGAATAACAATTGGCAAAAAAAAACTGTCCCTAAGGTTTTTGTGATTCTGCAGCTCATCACAAGGTTGTGAATGGCAGCGACTTCAACTAACGGGGCTTCAGCTCCATTGTAAATTTCAGACAAATTTTTCTCTCAAAGTTATATTAAATATCCGATGGCCATTCTATATGGAATGGTGAGCATGACCCAGGAATCTGATGCATGTAATAATTACATGAATGCCCATATCAGTTCCATCAGTGAAGCAGTGAAGGTCCCTTAGAAATAGAGAGGACGATTAGGATTTAATTTGCCTTTTAAGAAAATGATTTATGATGACTTAAACACCACTGCTTATTTAGCAAAACCATGATTTATGTTTTTCAAATGCATGTTGGGTGAAAGCAAATTATTAACCTGCCCTCACCAGAAATATAATATCAGAATTATCCATGGGAGCAGAAAGGCTTTAGATCCCATGCTCTTTGAACTGTGAACACTGAGATGGCACTCCCAAAGAATCCTGCTGTGATCTCTCTGGCTTATGACTCAGGTATTCTCTGGCAATATTTAGAACACAAAAGCATAAAAGTACTGATATTTCGCAAGCCACATGGTCTCTTGCACTGGCAAGATCACAACTGATCATGTCTTGCCCTGAATTCCATTTTCCTTCCCTTCCAAGTGCTTCTGGGTTCTCACTTCTTCTGAGAACCTGTCTATTTTGTATCTATTCAATTAATCAGCCTCAATAGCTCTCTGAGGTAAAGCAAAGTCTACCAATTCATAGCCCTCAGAGACCAGAAATGTTTCTTCATCTCCATTCTGCTGGGCTATTAATAATGAAAAAAATATTATATTCGTTCATTTTTTTAAAAAAGTAACAATAAGAAACCAAATTACACACACAAAAAAATTCCCATTTAAATGCATGTAACAAACTTCATTCTGTTTTAAGTCATTCCTTGAAAATAACAAGTAAAACTCCTCTTCAATGCATTGCTTCAGGACATTATTACATTAAAATCCAAAGCTCTGTTGTTTGCTTGGCATTAATAAAATTAGATCAGGGAGCATTTATTTTTCTGGGAAGGCAGAGGCTTAAAGGATTAAATTTAATCAAGACATGAGTTTTGAGCATCTTAAAAATTAAATGAAACAGCCGGTGTTTATTGTGGTAAGGAAGTAAAATCGTTTATATAAATAAAAATTAATCCAGTTTCATTCTTATTACATTTTTTTCTTAAATCAAATAATGAATTGTAATTAAAAAGTGTTCAATGATATACAGCTTTCATTATAAACACTTTTAGAGGGACAGCAGCCAGTGGTATTAAGTGTGCATAGATCTTTTTGTTAATTAAAAAAAAAATTAGACATACAGCACAGTAACAGGCTATTTCGGCCCACAAGTTCATGCCACCCAATTAATCTAAATCTTCCAGTACGTTTTGAATGGTGGGAGGAAACTTGAGCCCCCAGGGAAGACCCACGCAGTCACAAGGAGAACGTACAAACTCCTTTCGGGATTTGAACCCCTGTCCGGGACATATCTCTGACACTGTAAAGGCATTTAAGCTCCCCTTCATTTATGATAGTTGAAGGCAAGGTGTAATGATAACCTACTAGGCAGGGACATCAAGCACAGAACACAATAATTTGACCAAAGAGAAACATAGGGAGGCGATATAATTGAATGCATGTTGCTTTCATTAGCATTGGCCTTGATAGCCTGATGTGACAAGAAGCAATGATGTGTCCTCATCATTTCTGAAGTTATTCGTCTTCTGCCAACATTTGTCCATCTATTTTGAGTGAAAATGCTTGTGTGAATGTTTCTGGAAGTTTACTAGTCGTAATATTCTGATCCTTCGATGGTTTCTGCATTCCATCCCTGCAACCGCTGCCAATGTGCCTTCAAACTAAGTCCCTTTATTCAAAAAGACAGAAGGTGGAGAACTATTGGCCACTGAAATGCACGATTATTATTGGAAAGATACAATACCCTATCATCAAAGTGGGAATAACAAGCCATGCTGAATATAATCAAACCCTGTTGACATAGCTTGATGAAAACTAATTAATAGTTGGCAACTTTGCTCAAATGCTTTGCAAATGTGACAGGGAGTGTTGATTGTAGGGGAACCTACAGATTTAGCATATTTGAATTTTCAAAAGGTGCCACAGCAGAGGTAGGTGCACATATTTAATGCTCAAGGCATTTGGACAAAGTGTGTTAGCATGGATTGAAAACTAGCTGTTAGGCAGAAAATCCTGGTAGAGAGTTTGAATAAATAGGTTATTTTCAGGCTGGAGGGATATAACTAGTGGAGTAACCCAATGGTCATTTCTTAGCCTTTGTTTACCTAGCATGCATGTAACTGGCAGCCTCAAGCATTCACGAGAATGTTGATAGGATTTCAGGGTCTGAGTTACAGGGAAAGATTGTGCAGACTGGGGCTTTTTTCTCTGGAGCGTAGAAGATGGAGAGGGGACTTGATCGAGGTGTTTAAGATTTAAAAAGGGACAGACAGAGTAAATGTGGATAGGCTTTTTCAATTAAGAAAGGGGGAGATTCAAACTAGAGGACATGGTTTAAGATTGAAGGGGGAAAATTATAAGGGGAACATGAGGGGAAATTTCTTTACGCAGAGGGTGGTGGGGATGTGGAATGAGCTTCCGGCAGACGTGGTCGAGGCGGGATCATTGGTTACATTTAAGAAAAGACTGGATCGTTACATGGATAGGAGGGGACTAGAGGGGTATGGACCAGGTGCTGGTCAGTGGGACTAGGAGGGTGGGGATTTGCTATGGCATGGACTTAGGGCCGAACTGGCCTGTTCTGTGCTGTAAGTAGTTATATTGTTAAGCAACTAGCAAAAATACAGGTGAAAAAAAAGTATGGAAGATTAAAATTGGCACGCCTTGTCGTTAGGTTTTCAGTCATGCAATGCCCAATCTCAAGCAACCAAAAACACATTAATCCGGCATCTAGGATGCCAGAAAAATAATGGCACCGATGACCCATGACGACTTTCTGCAGGCTGCAGAACCCCTGTTACCAGTTACCCGTTACCGGGTAATTTTGCTGCGCCTGCAGGTAAAAAAATAAACTCGGAGTTGTATGTGATGTCACTCTGACAATAAATCTGAAATCTGAAATACCAGGGGTTCTACTGTATTTATATTCATGACCTGGAGGAAGGAAATTAATGTAAATATTCCTAGTTGGCCAATGGTACAAAAATAGGTGGAAGGGCATGTTGCGATGACAACTTTCTTAATCTGCAATGCAACAGACAAAGATAAACTAAGTGATTGGGTGAAAATCTGCCAAATGGTGCCCATTTTTGTCAGTGTGAGGTCATATATTTTGGTAGGAGAAATTAAATTACAGGTTATTAACTAAATAGAGAAACAGGGCCAAAGAATGGAGTTCAGATCTATTAAGATGTTTGCGTGGCATGAATCACAAAAACAAAAGACAGATCCAACAAGTAGTAAAGAAGGCAAATGGTATTTTTGACTTTTGTTGGGAAGAGGTTGGTTCAGTGGCTTTCAAACTGCCCCCCTAAACTTGCATCCCACTTTAATTAATCCCTGTTCCATAAGTGCTCTGTGGTTAGTAAGGGATGGCTTAAGGTGGTCTGCGAGTGGGAAGGGAAGGGTGAGAACCACTGCTCTAGACCCAATTGTTACTGAAATATTTTGCTTGAGAAAAATTATCATCGGCCCATTCCCTTTGGAGTTCGTAAACCGTGCACATGACGAGTCAATTAGGTACGATTAAAACAGTGGGTTTCAAACCTTTTTCTTTCCACTCACAAAGCAATCCCTTACTAATCACAGAGCACCTATGGCATCGGGATTGCTTAAGGTGGAATGTGAGTTTGGGGTGGCACTGGGTCGGTTTAAGAATTGGAAGAAATAGAATGCTGGAAGAATTCAGCAGGTCAAGAAGCATCATGGAAATAAAACTTATACGTGACATCTCTGGTTGAAACTTCTGGAATGAGAGGGAAAAATGAAAAATCATCAGTCTATTCACGTCTCTTGGTTCTGATGTGGGGTTTTAACCTGACTTGCACCCTTTTGCTATCACAGCATTGTTCGAACATTCTAGAGGTATCTGCAGGTGATGGCGAACTAGAGCAATACAGATAAGAACTGGAGAAACTCAGCAGGTCACACAACATCCATCCAAAACAACAGGCAGTAGATGTTTTGGGCTGAAATTTCAGATGAAGGGTTTTATCTATTGCTCTTCAAGTGTTCTGTTTTGTTTTTGTTCTATATTTCAGAACGCTCAGTCTCCTTTGTCTTCTAAAGAATAGAATGGTTTATTTGTAGTTTTACAGAGTGTTGGTGAGGGCCACACTTGGTATGTAGTGCAGTTTTTATCCACTGAGCTAACAAAGTATATATAGCTTGAAACTCTTGAGTCCATCATTCCGTTGTCTGGCAGTTCCCATGGTCTGACATATTTTGGATCTATAGTACAGAATTACACTAATTTGCTGATTCTATCTAAAATTTAACTAAGATGTAAAAATAACTGCACTGATCTATAGCTAATTAAGCTACCAGTGTAACTTTTGTGATTTAATCAAACAGCAATCCCAACCAATAATTGTTCCAATTCATGGGCATTTTGGGTTATATAGTTCTTGGAACTATTACATAACCCAGAAAGTGCCTACACCTAAAAAGAGGAGTTCTCTTGCTTAGGGAAGATCATTGGGACAATTACTGCAGTGTCGAATTTTTGTGATCTGGCACCAGCCACATCTCAAGGCTGGCGAGGTAGTTTCATTCTGTAGCAACAATGGAGGGAATGTAAAGGAGACTCACCAGGCTACTATCTGTGATGAGAAGGTTTTAATATCATGAGAGGGATTGGAGCTGGAGCTAGGGAATTGGAACTGGAGTTGGATAGAATCCAGATCATTCTGAAGGCTGGGGGAGTGATGGACAGGAGTTGCAGGCACACAATCACACCTATGAGGCAGAAGGAAGGTAGCTAGGTGACAATCAGGAGAAGGAAAGTTAGTGCAGGGACTCCTGTGGCCATTCCCCTCAATAATAAGTGCAAAGTCTTGGATAATGTTGAGGGAAACAACTTACCAGGGACAAGCCATGGTGGACAGGTATCCAGCACAGAGCCTGGCCCCATGGATAAAGAAGGGAGAGAGGAGAAGAGCTGAAGTGCATTGATTGGGGATTCAATCATGAGGGGAACAGATAAGAGGATCTGTGGAAGAGATTGATATTTGCCAAATGGCATGTTGGGTCCCAGGTGCCAGAATCCAGGATGTTTAAGATTGAGTTTATGGGACTCTCAAGAGGGAGGGTGATCAGCCAGATCTTGTGATCCATGTGGAGACCAATGACATGGGTAAAAAGGGTGATGAGGTCCTACAAAGAGAGTTCAGGGAGTGAAGCATGAAGCTAAAGGACAGGGCCAGAAGAGTTGAGATTTCAGGATTGCTAACTGTGGCACATGATCGTGAGGTTGGAAGTAGGAGGGAAATGCAGCTAAGCACGTGGCTAAAGACATGGAGCAGAGGCAGGGCTTCAGATTTTTCTTCCAGGGAAGGTGAGATCTGTACCAATGGGATGGTTTACATTTGAACTGGAGGGCATTAACATCCTTTTGGGAAGGTTTGCGAGTGCTACTCTGGGGGATTTAAACTAGATTTACAGGGGATAGGAACCAGAGTGCCAGAACAGATAGGGGTTTGGAGGATAAAAAACATGATGTTCGGATGGCATATAAAGATGGTAATCAAATGATTGTGCATGCGGGATTTAATGATCTGAGGTCCAACTATTCTAATGCAAGAAGTATTGAAGGAAAGACAGATGAGCTGACAGCGTGGATTAGCATGGAATTCTGACATTGTGACCATTAGTGAAACTTGGTTGCAAGAGGGGCAGGACTGGCAGCTCAATGTTCTGGGATTCCATTGTTTCAGATGTGATAGAGCAGGAGGGATGAAAGGGGAAGGAATGGCATTGCTCATCAAGGGAATTACCATAGCTGGGCTAAGATAAGACAGACCAGAGGGCTTGTCTGCAGAGGCTATATGGATAGCGCTGAGGATTTGGAAAGATATGACCACATTAATGGGATTGTATTATAGACCTCCCAATCGTTAATGAGAATTGGAGGAGAAAATTTGCAGGGAGATAGCAGATAGGGTGTAGCATTGGTCATCGAGGAAAATATCACAGTTGTGCTCAGATTAGACAGACCAGAAGGCTAATCTACAGAGGCTATATGGATAAAGCTGAGGATTGGGAAAGATATGACCACTTGAATGGGTTGTATTGTAGACCACCCAATAGTCAGTGAGAATTAGAGAAACAAATATGCAAGGAGATAGCAGATAGCTGCAGGAAACATGAAGTTGTGAGAGTAGGTGATTTAAATTTTATTCACATTGACTGGGTCCCCTATGCTGTAAAAGGACTGAATGGGTTAGAGTTTGTCAAATCTGTTCAGGAATATTTCTAAATCGATATATTGAGGTACTAACTAGAGAGTACAATACTGGATTTCCTATTAGGTAATGAAACGGAACAGATGACAGAAGTATATGTAGAAGAACTCTTTGGATCTAGTGATCATAATGCTATTAGTTTCAAGATAATTATAGATAAGGATGTGTCTGGTCCTTGGGTTGACCTGACAGACCAGTTGTTGAGATTAATAGGCTTTAATTGCTATAAACCTACAGGCATCTCTTACATGCTGTGGGCCCAATTCCAAGGCAGTACTGAGAGGATTGGGTGGTATCACCTTTATTAGGAATCCTAAGGGAGAGGAGTTACAGTATCGGGCCAACCTGTATAATGCATGTATTCCATCACATAACGCAACACTGTGCCAGCAAGGTGGGTTTGAATCTAATGCTGGGTTTAAGGAGATTGTACGTTCTCCCTGTGTCAGTGTGGGTTTCCTCCAAGTGCTCCAGTTTCCTCCCACCCACCAGATAGTAAGTCGATTAGTGTATCATAGGCTCGTGGGCTGCAAGAGCTTGTTATCATGTTGTACATCTGAATTTAAAAAAAAACTAAAATTAAATTTAAAAAAATCAAAATGTTTAAAAAAATCTTTCAATGGCAACAAATTGGATTCAATCACAATGTTAAAAAAGCTACATACCTCAAGAGTAGCTAATTTGGATTTTATTGATAGAGTCCAAATATTGAATCAGTCTTCAGAGGAATTAATGCACATATATTCCATTCTTAAATTTGCTCCCTTACAAAGAATATTCAAAATGTTATGACCAAGATAATTTTACAACCCCTGGTACACCTCAGAACACCCATAACTAAGTGGAGACGGGAGTTTCTAATTATCAGATGGATTTCCTGATAGCTCTGAAAACAATTTGAATGTGAGAATTGGAAAGCTGAGGTAGGCAAGATCCAAGGCAGTTCATAAGGTGGCTGTCAAAATTTTAAATTAAGACATACTGCACAGTAGCAGGCACTTTCAGCCCATGAGCCCATGCCACCCAATTGATTCCAATTGAACTACGCCCATGTTATGTTTTTGAACAGTGTTAGGAAACTGGAGCCCCCAGGAAAACACACACACAGTCATGGGGAGAATGCACAAGCTCCTTCCAGACAGTGCCAGATTTGAACCCAAGTCATTGATGCTGTAACAGCGTTGCTCTAACTGCTATGGTAACCGTATTACCACATTCTCTAGAATTCCAGTTATTTAACTTCTGATATAGAACTTCTGATTGGACAGCAATGCTGCTTCAGTGCCAGTTATCGGCATTGCAGTTCAAATCCTGCACTGTCTGTAAAGAGTCTATACGTTCTCCGTGTCTCTGCTTGGGTTTTCCCCGAGCGCTCTAGTTTCCTTCCACCATTCAGAACGTATTGGGGATTGAGGTCAATTGGGTTCATGGACCACAAGGGCCTATTATTGTACTGTATGTCTAAATTTAAGAAAAAAAAATTAAATTTTTAATATCTGAACACATTGCACATCTGGCAGTCATTAGAATTTTAAAAAAAGCTAGAATCTGAAAGAAGCCGGAGTTCTGGCAAACTCCACAGATGCTACCAATTCGAAGAAGAGCTTCCAACATTTTGTGTTTCTATTTTATTGTCCATGTGCTGCTTGGATATAATGAAGAGCATTGCATCCTGAACAGATGCAGGTTCAATATCGATCAGAGATCTTGAGGAAATGATGATGACTGCTGGATAATACCACCAGTAACCGGAGAGAAACAAAAACCACAAAAAGTTCATTTTCTTAAGTTCATTCAATGCTTCCATTTATTTCGTCTAAATTTTAGATAACAGAGCAACTTCTTTTTTTTATTGTTGACTGGATAGAGATGGGATTAAACCTTTAAGGTTAGGTCCTGTTTGTAATCCTTGCACAAAGGTTTCTGAATTCTTTGTTGCTGCAGTACTGGGTTTCCATCACAAGAGTCTCTCAGTGAGCTACATAACATTCAGGTCTTCTGCAAGGAGCTAAACGTGTTGTTTCAAGAATGATTCAGCTGCACAACTTTAAAGTTGTTTTTGTTTTGTAGTTTGAGCCAAAGTTTTCTAAGATTTGTCGCTATTTCTCATAAGATCCAGCCTGTCGATCTGCGCTGCCATTCAATAAGATCACGGCTGATCTGACGATATGCCCATCTCCATCTATCCACCTTTCCCCATATCCCTTAATTCCCTTACTATGTAAAAATCTATCCAACCTTGTCTTAAATATAGTTACTTAGGTCACCTCCACTGCTTCAATAGGCAGCAAATTCCAGAGATTCACCACCCTCTGGGAAACGCAGTTCCTCCTCATCCCTGTCCTAAATCTACTCCCCTGAATCTTGAGGCTATGTCCCCAGTTCTAGTCTCCCCCACCAATGGAAACAACTTACCTACTTCTGGTTTATGTATGCCTTTCATAATTTTATGTTTCAATAAGATCCCCTCACATTCAGATAGATCAGCTTATTGAATGGTGTGACGACAATAACCTTGCAGTCAAAGTCAGCAAAACCAAGGAGATGACTTCAGAAGGAAATCAGGGGAACACAACCCAGTCCTCATCAAGGGCTCAGTAGTGGAGAGGGTCAAGAACTTCAAATTCCTGGATGTCAACATCTTTGACGATTTATCCTGGAGCCTCCATGTTGATACAATCACAAAAAAAGGCTCGTCAGCGGCTATATTTTGTGAGGCGTCTGAGGAGATATGGTATGTCACCGAAAATTCTCGAAAACTTCTATAGGTGTACCACGGAGAGCATTCTGGCTGGTTGCGTCGCTGCCTGGGATGGAGGTGGCAACTCTCAGGACAAGAATAAACTCTAGTGGTTTGTTAACTTGGCCTGGGACATCACAGGCACTAGGACATCTACATGAGGCGGTGTCTTAAAAAGAGCAGGCTCTATCCTCAAAGACCCCCAGGCCATGCCCTCTTCACTCTGCTACCATCAGGAAAAAGGTACAGGAGTCTCAAGATGAGGACTCAAAGGGACAAGGAGAGTTTCTTCACCACTTCCATCAGATTCCTGAATAATAATTGAACCAAAGACACTGCCTTACTTTTTGTGCATGACTAATTTTAATATTTTATTTATAGTAATGTTGCAAGATGGTTATAATATGAATGTTTTCACTTTGGCGCAACCACAAAACACTGAACTTCATGACAATAAAATCTGATTCTGATTCTTCTAAATTCCAGCGAGTACAGTCCCCGAGGTCTCCTCATCGCCTAACCCTCTCATCTCTGGAATCAACCTGGTGAACTTTCTCTACCTCCTCATGTGCCATTAACGATGCTTAAAGAGAAATGCAATATCATAACTCATGATAGTACTAGTTTGTTGATAAAATTTCCTGTATCCTTCCGTGGACAACTGTCCCAGAGGGTGGGAGAGTTGAGCTCCACTACTATATACAAAGCAAAATTCTCTCTGTAGTGTGAACACACCCAATGTGAATTCCACCTGTCTCTTGTAAAGGAATGGAGGGACTCAGCAGGGCAGGCAACATCCAGGGAAAAAAAAAGAACAGTAACTATTTTGAGTAGGGACCTTTACCTGAGCCAGGAGGAAGAGTCCCGATTGAAATAATTGACTGTCCATTTCTTTCCTTAACATTTCCTCACCCTTTGTATTCCTCCAGTTTCTCTTTGCTCAAGATATTTGAATCTGCAGTTTCTTATCTTTTCATTTGTCTAATATTTTTCATAGCCTCAGGGCCTCCCATAGTGGTTTGCTTAATCAAGTAGTTTTGAAATATAGTAATGTAATAACAATAGACTGTGTGATGCCTCTTGTAAAATAACTCCTGTATTTTTAGGTTAATTAATTGTTTCTTTGCCTAAAATGGTTTGTTTTGCAGTTTGTTTGCTTTTGAAATGCAGTTTGGAAATTCGTGTCATAGTCTTGAAAAATTCTTTTCCTGTCTATGAAAACTGCTCAACCTGCTCGCAAAAGGGAACAGGCAGGGTGGGCTCAACAGAGAGGGTGGCAGCAATTTATTGATTTTCACATCCAAAGATGATTCCTGGAAACTACTGTGCGTGTGGAATCCATGAACTTGGCTGTTACTTTACCTGAAGAGTGAATGTAGCTAAGAACATCATACATAGCTTAAATTTAATTTCTTGAACACCATTGTGATTAATCTTTGGTTTTTGAAATGGACCTTGCCTCCAACACAAGGTGAACCGTCTTCGACAAAAGAAGCAGAAGTTCGGGGAAAAAAGTCTTGTGAAATCTAACAAGTGGACAATAGGGTGAAGAGGCTTGGGCAGATTGTTATCATTTTTGCTTTATGTTGAATCTGTCTTTCACTGAGTCATTGAACCAATGACCCAAGTGTGAGCTAGCGATGGGGGTGTTTTTCTAACAATTGCATCATTTTGTATTAGAGTTCCAAAAGCTTGCAGATATGCAAGAGGCTGCAGATGTAAATTTTCAATTTTTCCTTGTCATGTTGCTGAGCTGTGATCAGTTTTCGTGGGTGAAATTGATCCCTTTTTTCGCATGCCCTATTGTGTTTTATTGGAGGAATTTTTCCAATTTACACCTTGCAATTTATTGAATACTGGGGGAGTTTTTACTCACACATTGGCCAGGTCCCATTCCAGAGGGAATATCAATGCCCTTTTGGTGATCTTTCCCCAGTATTTTCTGTTTTTATTTATAATCAAAATTTGTTCAAAAAATGCATTCTTTCAACTTACTGATTGTGTTTTTTTAAAACTGATTGGAATTGTAGATTTGGGATCTGGATCTCCCAGATTATGCTGTTGGCTAGTTCTGGCATAAACAAGTTATAAAGACTCAAATTCAAGTAATAGATTCAAGAAATGTCCCTTTTTAAAAATTTAAACACCATGAATTAGATTTTTTTGTTATTAGTGTCCCTGGAAGTTACAACTGCTTACCCTTGCAATACTTTGAAAATCACTCGTCTTCAGACTGATAGGTTCTTCTCAATTGAATAAATGAAAATAAAATACTCCAACAAATTTGGGCACAGTACATTTGAACAAGGGCAATGAAACTGCCTTTCTGTAATGTTTGCTGGAAGTATGTACTGATTGCAGAATCTTTTTATTCCTCACGAGCAAGCAAACAGAAAATAATATAAGAGACACAAGAGAGTGCTCGTGCTTAGATCGGAGGCTAAGTATCAGTCCACTGAGGAAATCAGAAGGCCAAGAAGCATTAGTAGGGGAAAGGGAATTATCAATGTTTCAGTCAATACCTTGCATCAAGTCTCATTATAGATAGGGGAGATACTCAGTATAAGCAGGAGAGGGTGGGAGGGGTGAGGAAAGGACTGGTCAACCAGAGAGGGATGAAGGATGATAGACAAATGGTGAAGATTAGAGAAATAGAAGTGGCTAATTGGGAGGTGCCACACAAAGAGTGAGTGAGAGAGAAGGGAGAGAGAGAGAGAGAGAGAGAGAGAGAGAGAGAGAGAGAGAGAGAGAGAGACAGAGAGAGAGAGAGAGAGAGAGAAGGGAGAGAGAAAGAAAGAAGGGTTGAGTGGAAGAAGATAAGCCAGAAGGGTGAAAATGGAGACAGATGGTGAAAGAAGATTAACATGACCAGAGGCTACCAGCACTGAAAAAAATAAAGGTGCTCTTAGTGGAAAGTGAAACCATCATGGAAGAGATGATGGAACAATGGGTCTTGATGGAGCCAGAAGGTGAGTGGATCTGGTGGTGAAATGAATGGGTAGAAATGGATGGGGCAGGGGGAAGAAGCAGAAAAGTTAGAAGATGCATAGGTCAACCTAAGAACATGAGTAATGGATACAGCAGTAAGCCATTCAGCCCATATAAGGAAAGTGAGCTAGAGAGGCAGAAGTATTTGGTGGGGTGGGTGGGGGGGGGGGTGCAGAATCTGGCATCTAAATGCATTGGTTCCCATGATGGAGGCATTACATTTAGTAATTTAATACAGACTACAACTACTGGAGAATAGATAATCTGGAGACACAGGAGGATTCTGATGCCAGAAATGGCATGAAAACAAAGAGCTGGCAGAACTCAGAAAGCCAATCAGTGTCTCAAGAGGCAAAGAATTGGTTGTTATTTCAGGTCAAAGTGATGGCATTGGAGCAGATGGTAGAGATTAGGAGGAAACAATGAAGACAATTAAAAGATCAAATCTTGCTTGATCTATTTCAGTTTGGCAAGCAGTGGGTTGATGGGTGAGTGGGATGTAACATGAATTAGGACTGGCTACACAGTGTTTTAGATAACCTCAGGTTTAAAGAAGGTGGAAGAAACAGCCTGTGATAGTTCCTGAGTGCTTTGTATCTTTGAGAAGTATTTATTTCATTTTTTGTTCATTGTTCTGATTCTTTTTGTGCACTCTCTGATAGCAGCTTTGTGTTGATTACTGCTGTTCTACTCAACAATGTCAGTGATTAACCTGAACACTTGCTGACTGGATTGGAGACCATAAGTAATTTGGTTTATTCTGTCATTTTTAATATGGTGCTTAGGATTTGTTTTTTATTTAGTAGGCTTTGAACAACCACTGGTGATTAGCATCATCCTCAATTAATGTGACCATATGAGTTTCTACCCACCTACTTAGCAGACCTAACTGTCCCAATGCTGGTCCATTTATAAATATAAAGGATTGACCTCCTTCCCCCTGCTGGAAATAGAGAGTCACATTTTGCTATTTTGATGAGCCATTACTGTATCTACTGTCAGTGCTTAATACCTACAAAAAGCACAGAGCAAGCTTAAAGTGTCTGTACACGTAGGATCAAGCTGCCCAATTAAGTGCTACCATTGCCCAGTTGATGCCCTTATCCTGTGCAATGTGCGGAAAATGCCAATAAAATCTTCGTCCAATGAGACCATAACAAGTTAGATAAAATACGAAGAACAAAGAGTGAAGTTGGAAGTAGGTACAAATCCAGACATCTCGAGAAATCTCCATTTTTGTCAGCAATAATACGCAAGCACCTTCATCGACAAACTCCATCCTACACCATTTGTAATTAGTAGCACCGGCTCCATCTTCACTAATTAGCAACCTCAGCCCTCCCTTATCTTCTTGAGGGTTAGTATTCACTGCAGAAAGACAGTTTTTTTTAATCGAACCAACAAATTAAGTGAAATTTGCTGGCTTGGGAATTTTCCTGATTGGTTTTTTTTTCAGCATGACTTCAATGTTGGCATGACTGATTAAAATGGAATAGTTAAGGGAGAGTTAATGAAGAAGTAGCCATAATGAAAGTGAGAAAAAAGATTTATGTTAAACCAAAATGTCTGTATAATTAAATGCAATGAATATGATGATTCATGCTTCTTGGGTCATGAGATTCTGAGATTTTTATGACCACCTTTTTATTATCTTCTTCTGCATCTTGCTGCCTTACTCTTCCGCATCTTGCTGCCTTACTCTTTCTCATTTTCCCTGCTCTGTTTCAATCTTTTCCTTGATTTCCATTTCAGTAAACACTAGGAAACCATGAATGTACTGTTCATTATCAATGATGCGCTTGATTTCAAATGCTGAGTGCAAGTCATGATCTCTTTTTTCTTCTTTGGCTTGGCTTCGCGGATGAAGATTAACGGAGGGGTAATGTCCACGTCAGCTGCAGGCTCGTTTGTGGCTGACAAGTCCGATGCGGGACAGGCAGACACGGTTGCAGCGGTTGCAAGGGAAAATTGGTTGGTTGGGGTTGGATGTTGGGTTTTTCCTCCTTTGTCTTTTATCAGTGAGGTGGGCTCTGCGGTCTCCTTCAAAGGAAGTTACTGCCCGCCGAACTGTGTCCTACTCACGGTGTCGAAGGCTTTGGTGAAGTCAACAAAGGTGATGTAGATTCCTTTGTTTTGTTCTCTGCACTTTTCTTGGAACTGTCTGAGGTCAAAGACCATGTCAGTAGTTCCTCTGTTTGCGCGAAAGCCGCACTGTGATTCTGGGAGAACATTTTCGGCGACACTAGGTATTATTCTATTTAGGAGAATCCTAGCAAAGATTTTGCCTGCAATGGAGAGCAGCGTGATTCCCCTGTAGTTTGAGCAGTCTGATTTCTCGCCTTTGTTTTTGTACAGGGTGATGACGATGGCATCACGAAGGTGCTGAGGCAGCTTTCCTTGGTCCCAGCAGAGCTTGAAAAACAAGTCATGATATTTATGGTAGATTCACCAAGAACAACACCTATTTTCTTCCTCGCATCCTCTTCCCAATGGGCTACAAAAGAGCTAATTTTGTGGCACAATTCTGAAGCACACAAAATTCGACAGTAAGCCCTGCTGTGGTCCAGTATTATGCCAATAAGCTACACTATTGAGTCTGCAAGCTTAATTTATTTTTTTTCAATTTCAATATCAGACAATAAGTTTTATCTGCATTGTTGTTTTTTTCTGTTCCTCATAAATCCTCCTGAGGGTTAATACATCAAAATCCAAATGCATTTTTATTTTATGGTGGTTGCTACTGGCTTGATTTCAAACATAATTGTTCAATTTCATTTTAGGTCAGTGGGGAACCAATGCTGGCAAGTTGCTGCTTGCTGTCCACACAATGACATTCGCAGCATACGACAGTTTTACTCTTGAGTGAAAATTGCTCCTTGACAACCTCATTTATTGGCAAAGTGTCACTCGCCATTGTTTTAATCCCAAATGTCAGGATTGCTACAGGGATCTAAACACAGGGCCATCATATGCCTTCAACAGTTATGCTAATCAGTTTGAAAATGAAAAACTCAATGCAGACTGCTCTATCTGCACTTTGCATCGGCCAGTACATAGCATATAATTCCTTCTTTCACTTGCAGAGATATTACAATGACATCAACACGTTTAGGTTCTATTTAGTTCAACATTGTCTTTTTCAATTTTGTTTCAACAGTTAAAGAAAATAGTTTCACTCAGCATCTCACATCTTAACACAATGAATTCTTAGTTCCAAACTCTCCTCTAAGTTCTCCCAGTCATTTTCCACTTTGAAAGGAGCTTTCGTCACCATCCCTTCACTGTCTCTGTGCCTAAATCAAGAAATGACCCATTTGCCAAGAGAGTTTGAATGCACAAATAATTCAGTGATTTAAGTTGAATAGTGACTGGCAACACCTTGTGTCTAAGGAAGCAAAGTGAATGAGGAGATTTCGGTGTCCATTTACGTTGATTTGTTCCTTTATTTAGTTGTCTCACCACTGCATTCACAGTCAAGGAGAACTAACTAAGCAGCAACACATGGATAGAAACTCAATATATATGAAAAGAGGTACAATAATCTTTGTTAATGCATGAATGTTTGTGGGACATTTTGCAGACTGATATGTTGTGATCATTTTTACTGTTTACAAAACCAAATTTGTCAAGATATCTTCATGAAACCAGTTCTCCAAAGACACATTTGGAATCTTTGCTGTTTAATCTATACATGGTGAATGGTTAATATATTAATTATACTAGAAAATGGTTCTGTTTGATGAAAATAACTTCTGCTTTAATATTTTATTTGGTTGTTTTTATTTATTGGTTAATTTTGGCAAAACTGAAATTTCAACCACACTATTTGCTGAGGTATTATATATTTATATTATTCACTTTAGAATCAGTTCAAAATAGCTTCACACCTGAAGTACAGAAGTCGTATTTGAATAAAAAACAATGAATATCTCGCAATATTTGAGGTCTTATGCCTTCAGTTCCATTGAGCATTTTCCATTAAGATATGAAATTACAAAATGTTTTTCCAATCATATTCTTTGAGATTTCATCAGCTTGAATTTCATAGAGCTATTTTGAACAGAAAGTGTTCCTCTGACATAACTCATCCATACAAACCAGGATGCCAATCTCAACTAATCCCAGCTGCCTGCACTTGGCCATATTGCTCTCATGTTTTCTGACCCATATATCTGTGCACATGCCTTTTAAGTGAAGCAATTCTACCTGCCTCTACCTGCCTCTACCTGCCTCTACCTACCTGCCTCTACCTGCCTCTACCTGCCTCTACCTGCCTCCTCCTGCCTCTACCTGCCTCTACCTGCCTCTACCTGACTCTACCTGCCTCTACCTGCCTCTACCTGCCTCTACCATTTCCTCTGACTCATTATCCCACAAACCCATCCTCTGTGTGAAAAGTTACCCCTCTTCCATCCCCTTCACCTTAAAACTTTGGACTATTCCCCTCACCCGATTCAGGGAAAAGACATATATTTAACTATGTTTCTCATGACCCTGTATATCTCCAAAAGGACATCTCTCAGCCTTCCAGACACCAGTATAAAAAAAAACCCTAAGCCAATCTTGCCTCTCTTGTTATTTCAACCCTTTCAGTACTGATAACATTTTGGTGGATCTTTTATTCACCCTTTCCAGTTTTTAATTGCATCCTTCATACAACAAACCAGACAGAAGTGCACACAATATTCCTATGTGGCCTCACCAACATACCGTTCAGCTGCAACATGACATTCCAATTTTGATCCTCAGTGCCCTGACAAATGAAGGCAAATGTACCAAACTCCTTCACACTACCCTGTCTACCTGAGTCACCACTTTCAGGAAACTATGTACATGTATCCTACGTATCTCTGTTCTGCAACTTTTCCTAGAGCCATGCATTATAAGGTCTTCCTTGATTTGTCTCACCATAATATAGTACCTCACACTTTATTTGGTTTAAAGCTGAGGATTTCAAACTGCCCCCCTAAACACACATTTCACCTTAAGCAACCCCTATACCATAAGTGCTCTATGATTAATAAGGGATTGCTTAAGGTGGCAGGTGAGTGGGAAGCTGCGCTGGGTGGGTCACGTCTCCAGAATGGAGGACCGTCGCCTTCCCAAGATCGTGTTATATGGCGAGCTCTCCACTGGCCACCGTGACAGAGGTGCACCAAAGAAAAGGTACAAGGACTGCCTAAAGAAATCTCTTGGTGCCTGCCACATTGACTACCGCCAGTGGGCTGATATCGCCTCAAACCGTGCATCTTGGCGCCTCACAGTTTGGCGGGCAGCAACCTCCTTTGAAGAAGACTGCAGAGCCCACCTCACTGACAAAAGGCAGAGGAGGAAAAACCCAACACCCAACCCCAACCAACCAATTTTCCCCTGCAGCCGCTGCAACCGTGTCTGCCTGTCCCGCATCGGACTTGTCAGCCACAAACGAGCCTGCAGCTGACGTGGACTTTTACCCCCTCCATAAATCTTCGTCCGCAAAGCCAAGCCAAAGAGAAGGTGGCAGGTGAGTGGGAAGGGAAGGTTGAGAATTCCTGCTTTTGACCCAATTGTTTCTGAAATATTTTGCTTGAGAAGAATTATGATTGGCCCATTTCCTTTGGAGTTATGAAATTCTGTACATAACAAGTCAATTAGGTACGATTAAAACAGTGGTTTTCAAACCTTTTTGTTTCCACTCACATACCACCGTAAGCAATCCCGTTCACAGAGCACTTATGGCATAGGGATTGTTTAAGATGGAATGCGAGTTTAGTGGGGCAGTTTGAAAACCATTGGTTTAAAGAGTTATTTCTCCTCCTGAAATGTATTTGATAGCATCTTGGACAATAGACTATTTCTTCATGGAATAGTATTTTTTGCAGTCCATTTGCGCTAAGGCATTGTAGGTCAAGGCACACTTCATATCTATGAATCCTTATATGTGTAAAAATGTAAAATACATACTGGTTCCCAGCTTTAAGGAAAGGGGTTAACCTTACAATTATTCATGTAACTCTGACCTTTTCTTCACAATTGTAACTTCCCTTTAAGTACCAGTAGTTTGTGGGAAAGGAATTCATAACTGTTGCTATTTTCTCCACTAGAGTAAATCAGTAAAGAGCAAGGTTTGCATGAAGCAGATGGCATGAGACAGTGAACATATTTCTGTCGGGGTGAAAATGACACAGGAACATTTATGTTGTCAAGGCCAAATAGTTGCTGTTTTGCTTGCAGAGTCTCTGAAAAGGATAATCATCTGTCAGAAGGCTATTGCACAATTTACTTGAATTGTTACTTTAAAGGTCTCTACTACTGTGTGACATTTACATGTAGCAGAAATATTTTACAATATCTCAACAAATATTGATTATAAAGTCATATTGTGTTATAATAGATAGAAGCTAATATACTTACATTGTATGATAATTTGTTTTATTATATATTATATTTTACTAATTACAGTCAGTTTATATTCTAAACTGATAAACTAATTGTAATAAAATTTTGCAGTAGTCCAGGTCACGTGACTGAACAATGTTATCCTTCAAGATGACACATTGCACAGTATTAGATTTATTGTCTTCCATCTTCCTGTTTTAGTATACCCACAGCGTCTCTTGCAATGTCTGAGCCACAGACAATAAAGAGTAAATATATCTTACTATATACTCAACTACCAATATTTATAAAATACTTTCAAGGCATTCTTGGCCACGAGTGATAGAATTATTGTTTTTATATAACTTGGTCATGTCTGATTATCTACTGGTTCCCACTGACACAGGGATGTAACACTCTCTTGCAACATAACTGCTGTAGAATCCATGGCAATAAAAGATGAGGATTTCAAAATGTGAAAACAGAAAAGCAATGATTTTTTTAAAAAATGTGATGTTTTTATGTATAAAATTCACCAAACCAAATCACTCCAATTGTTTTTATTGACTGTCAAGATAGGGAATGTCACAATAGATTTTAACCAGATACAATTTCAATATGGGAAGATGTTCTATGAATTTAATCTCAACAATAATACAAAATATAATGTTTCTTTTGTCTTATTCAATAAGCATTGATTCAGTAAGTAAATTTCATTTGATATTTGTTTTCTTCGCAGTTCTGGATGATGATTAAAATCAGGGAGAGAGTTGCGCAAAAGGGAGAATTGTTTTACATGTTGTATCGTCACTGGGCATTTTATACAAAGAGATTTATAGAAGGCTATAGAAGCATGTGTGCAATTGTCGAAGTTCTTCTACTCAACAAACTGTGCATTGACTGAAGCTGGTTGTGGCAATGAATTGACCGCATTCAGGCTGAGAAATTGGGGTCCCGATTTTAGGCATCACATGATTGCCTTACAGTATCATTATAGTATGGAAGGATGGCATTTGGTCCCTCGGAACTTCCCCCCATGACTAGCTCTCTTCAAGAGCAATCTGGTTTTTTTTTCTAGTTCCCAAGTTATTTCTCTGTCATCCAGTACATGTTCTTTCCCTCCATCCAATTCCTATTCAACAGATTAGTCTGAATATCCTTCCATAATCCATTTGAATAATTTCTGTCCAAGATAGATTTTCCTCCTGTAACCTCTGGATTTTTTGCCAATTACTGTAAATTCACTCATTCTAAGACTTCCATTTTTTCACTTTGGATCCTTCATAATTTTGAACATATCCATCAAGTCATCTCTCAACTCTTTCTCCTCTAGTAATCATAGATTTTCTCATCTATTCATAGAATTATTTGAGTAGCATTGTAAAGTGACCCTTACCAAGATCTGATCTGCACAGAAGGCTCATTTTGTGACTTTTGCACAATTCCATGCACATGATTTGACAATCCCAAATTGATGCCTCCCCCTTCATTGATTCATGTTCAACCAATTAATACTCACTGTAATCCATGGACCAGTCTTAAAGAGACCACCATTATTTTCATATCTGTTGAAGCTAATGTATTTGTGTTAATGACACCTGGTTAAAGATGCTGGAAATATTGGACATGTCTCATCCTTAAGTTCATTCATATCCTCTGGATTGGGCCTAGTGTTCGATCTTGCTCTTAGCGAACTGATGCACATTCTCACTTCCATCTCATCTTGCTGCAATCCAATCATGCTGTGTCACTCATAATATGTACAAACAGCCTTTGACCTGTCAACTACATGAGGGACCTGAGTTGATGAATGCAGGTGTCTGATGCAGTGACATGGTACTGTTTCCTTCTGCTTTTGATTGTGACAGCTACAAAGCATGCAAGATGGTGTGACAGTTTGCAGTTTCCTCAGAGCTCCTGGAACCAGACTTGGGATGCTGTCTGTGCAGCATTTGCAAGTACTCCCCATAACCATGTGGTTCCTGCCATGTGCTCTGATCTCCTCTCACTTTCTAAAGACACTCTGGTTAGTTAATTACCCTTTACTGCAGGTAAGTTGCAAATAGACCAAATGGGATTTGCAGGCCACTTTACAGAAATAGAGAGGGCAAAAAGGACTGCTAGGATTGATCTGTTGGGAGCTGATATAGAACTAATGGGTCAAATTATCTCCTTCTGTGTCATTGTTAAAAAAAAGATCTGATGAGATCCTGGGTACCCGAAATGAGATATGAACGAGGCTTTGTTTTGTTGAGGGAAGATGGCTTTAAGGATTTAGGGTGGCATGGTTGGCATTAAGGGTGCCACAGTTGGTGTAGGGGTTAGAACAATGTTTTTACAGTGCCAGCTATCAGGACTGGGGTTCAAATCCCTCGCTGTCTGCAAGGAGTTGGTACATTCTCCCCGTGTCTGTGTGAGCTTTCCCTGGGGGCTCCGGTTTCCTCCCACCATTCAAATTCTTATGGGAGCTTCGGTTAATTGGGTGTAAATTGGGCAGCATGGACTCGTGGGTTGAAATGGCCTGTTACCGTGCTGTACGTATGCCTAAATTTATATGCATGGGCAAACCATCTGGATATTATAAGATGCAAGAGGATGTGCAATGAGAAGTAAGTGGGATTGAAAAGAATGGATTGCTGTGAACCAACAGCATGCCACTGTTTCAATGTCATCACACAATCCCTTCTCTCCCTTCCATCGACACCATCAGCACTTCCTGCTCTCTTGCAAAAGACTTCCCAGCCTGGCCACACTCTCTTCCCTCTTCCATTCAGGAATAAGATTCACAAGTGTAATATCATGCATCATCAGATTCAAGAATATTTTCTTACCTGCCATTATTAGACTCATGAATGAACCTCGAATCAGTAAGATAAAGCTGCCTTTGCTTTACACTAACTGATCTCTCTTTGTAATTTTGCACGTCTTCACTCTGCACTGTTTTTTTTTACTGCCACGCTCTGTAGGATTGAACTCTCTCACTGTACTTTGGTATATGCAACAATAAACTTGAACTTGAATGTGATATCAAGAAAAAGGTATAGGCACCACAAGACTCGCACCACCAGATTCAGGAACAGCTGCTCCCCCTCCACCATCAGACTCCTCAACAACAAACTCAATCAGGGACTCATTTAAGGTCTCTTACTTCGGCACTTTATTGGTTTTCTTTTGCTCTCTCTGCAATGCACAATCAGTTTGTTTACATTCATTATCTGTTTACAGTTGTTATTTGTTTACATGTGTATAGTTTATTTTTTGCACTACCAATTCTGCCACACCTACAGGAAAAATGAATCTCACGGTTGTGTTATGGGCCCAGAGGACCCCAAAATCCAGCAGCAATATAAATTCACCAAGACAAATGGTTACTTAAACAAAAGTTATTTTTAATTATCTTTGAACATGAAAACAGGATCAAACTTTAATTTATTACTATTAACGTAACCTAACTTAACCCTCTTCTAATTCTAAGCGCACGTGTATGTAATGTGTGTGTAAGTTCAGAAAAGTTCTTTGATTCATAGTACAATTTCACTTCTCACTCCTTCAAGTTCACTGGTTACAGGCAATTCTTATACTGTGCACAGAATTTAACATTTATGAATTTCACTAAGCTTTGGTGCTTGAAAGGTAAATGGTTATGACTCAGGAAGGTTTTGTCCATTTTCAGAGAGAGATTTTTTGCTCGTTGAGCACAAACTGATTCCTTCTGATCAGCCACTTCAGTGTCTTGCTGAAGAAACTTGCCCCATCAGGGTTTTCCAGATGATAGTCTCTTTATTTCAGGTCACCACAGAGTTGCTTTTCTGTTTCCCTTATTTCAAGTGAAACATTATACAGCCAGCCATCTCCTCTTGAATGGACCACAAGGGCTTTGATGAGGTTGAACTAAGAATTCACAACCCATCTTCAAAATGGGGTTTTTCTAGATGCTGACCAGCTTGTCCTGTTCCAGTCCTAGCTGCTGCTGTTGAACTGTGGAACTGAATTCTCTCTCTCTCTCTCTCTCTCTCTCTCTCTCTCTCTCTCTCTCTCTCTCTCTCTCTCTCCCTCTCAGAGAAAACCACATGACACTCTTAGAACAGCAAACTGCCTTCAGACTGTGGCACAAGACCCAATTTTCTGAGTCCGTTCATCTGTTGCTTTCTAAAACAATAATCCATTACTCCACAGCACATCCAATTAACACCTACGTGTGAAGGCATTCTTTGAAGTTTGTGTAAGGCACTCAGAGCCTGGACCGTCTGGTTTGAGCAGAGCTCCAGCATTTTAAATAAATTCTGTTTTGAAGTATTTGTATCTGTATGTGATTAAACTAAAACCCCACAATTTATCTGCTGTTAAAACATATCTATGTACAATATAAAATATACCATAATCTGTCATAGTTGTATGTGATGTCATGTATGTATTCTGACAATAAATCTGAAATCTGAATAACTAGTGGTTGTGAGGGTATGTTTGTCTTATACATCTACGTGGACTTGGAAAGCAGGTTTTATCACTCTGGTATAAATTTGTCAATCAGTGTCAATATTTTGTCATCAAATGAATATGCTTTTTCTTCACCATCTAAGGAATTGATCAAAGTCTACACAATGTGGTTTTAAATCAATTTGAGCACCTGATTTAACCCAGCATTGGACATAGTCATATTTGTATCAACATCATATGATATTCTGAAATGATAAACTGTATTAGTTGGGAGCAAAAGTTGTATGTAACTATTGAGATCAGAATGGTTCATGGTTGTGTTGAGTGGTATCAACCACCTCTCAATGCAGTTTGAGGTAGTTATCCAATTATTGGCTTCATATTCTCCTTCAAGTGCTGTTTTACTGCGTCCTCAGAACTCAGAGGATTGGATTTTTGCCTCGAGTTTGCTGCAATTATTATTTAATGATGAATGCTCTCAGTTTCATAATTATAATCTGAAAACTGTCTCACTGCAGCCTGAAAGCAGAAAGATAAAAAGGGACTAAACCTAATAAAAAATAGAAAGGTCTTTATTAATATATTACTATTCAGATCCAGCATTTTTCCTAATTCAGAATATAATTCTTGGACAAATTTACTTCAAATCATGGGTTTAACTACCACATTCTGCTTTGTATTACCTTCCAATACATAAGATAAAGATGGTGTAAATGTGGATCTTTTAGAGATACCTTCTCCTAATTTCACTTTCTTAATTTTAATTACCCAACAAATATCAGACGGGTCAGTCTTCAGGGAAAAATTCAGAAGATGAAGAAGAAAACACTATATCACAGCATCTAACAGTCACATCCTCTGGCTCAGGGACTGCCACTTGAAGAGAATACTCTAGATGCCAGAGACTGGAGCGAAAATATAACATCTGTGCATGAAGTGAAACAAGAAAGTCTGCAGATGCAGTAATTGTAATAAAAACTGGAGAAACTTTCAGGTAGCTGCCTGTGTTTTTGCTCATTCCTTAAAGCAGGGTTCAGGGCTGAAATTTTGGTAAAATAGCCTTACCTCTTATGGATGTTGAATGTCCTCCACTGTTTTTGTATTTTTATTAAAATCTGCAAGTGTTGAGGCTGATGTGTGTGCGTGAAATCAAGAACACAAACAATTTAATGCTACCTTCCAACGACATCCAACCAAGCTCAGCCAACTCAGTCTACATCAGAGAACAGCTGCTAATGGAACAACTCCTTCCTTGCTCCTTGAATTTGACAAAGAGTATGAATAAAGGAATGAACAACTCCATGATGGTTTTGTTTAAATATCCTTACATTTTATCAGCATAAAAAATGAATTGTATAAATAAATGTGAAAGTGATTCCAGACCATTCATTGTTCGTGGTACTTCCGAGTGACGTGACATATACCTGACATAATACATGCCATGATTTGATGCCATAGCAGATGTGTGTAAAAGTCAATACAGTGTAATTAAATGCCGCTGACATTATAGGGAGCCATAGCATCTAACAATGCTGACTGGTTCACATTATCTAAACCTATCACTTCAATACGATGGCCAGGATGGAACACTAGAGACTCTATTTCCTCAGATGTCAGAAGAAATTTACATGTTACCTGCATCCCTCGAAAGCTTTGACAAGTACATAATTGAAAGTACCCTGTCAAGGTGCATCACTGTGTGGCACATGAACTGTTTGGCCCAAGACTGCAAGAAACTGCAGAGTTGTGAACGTAGCTTAGACCATCATCCAAACCCTCCTCCTGTTAATTGATTCCATTTATATTTTTCCCTGCTGTGGAAAATGATCCAGCACATTGTAATCCCGCCACAACCACACTATCTTCACCCTCCTCCATTTAGGAAGAAGATTCCAGAATGTGAGCTGACATCCCAGCAGATTCAAAGATATTTTTTCCTGCTGTTTCCAGACTCCAGTATGAACCTTGTTAAATATTCCAGTATGAACCTTGTTGCCTTTGCTCTGTACCAACTAATCACTCTTAGTAACTTTATACTGTATTCTTCTTGCTGAACTATGCATGGGTTGACCAGCTGGACTGCCTGCAAAAAAATGTTCTCTCTGCACAGTACATACGACAATGAACTTGATCTCGAACTGTCAGGTTTTTGCACTATTTCTTTCTCCCTTGTACGCTTCTTAAGCTTTCCTTTAAATGTACTTCAATTGCCCCTCTTGAATGTGTGTTGTAAATTCTTTAAGAAAAAGTAACAGAGATCTGCCAACCTCAGTGAGTAAAGCTCCAAATGCACAGCAGATCTCAGTAGAGGTACGGGTGGTGTAGGTTAATTAGGTGTAAATTGGGTGGCACTAGCTCCTGAACCGAAATGGTCTGTTACTGTGCTGTATGTCCAAATAAATAATAACTTAAAAAAGGAATAAAGGTCACTGCCATCCAGTGCTTTTCAGACTCTGCATCCAATCTGATCTCCAACTTCCCAGAAACTCTCTTCTTAACAGGAGAATGATGAACCAACTTCTCTCTGAATGAAGAACATCAGGGAATGCCAGCATGTAGATCTACACAAATTACAACTTTCTCAAATGTTCAAAAAATCTTAATTGAAATGTACAGCTCCTAAGTCTCTTTATCAGCGTAGATGCTCTCATATGCAGAACAAGCAGAGGGTCTATGATCACCAGCAGAACTGATTGGTCATTGCTAGCTTTCATGATGTTCTTATTGCTATCACTCAGAGGCAGTCCCTTTACCCAGCCCATGTCTTTGACAGGCAACTATGGAGCAAAAGGCATTTGGGTTATCTTTAACTCTTCATGCTCATCCAGACTCCTGACTGCATAGATGCCATTGGACCTTGTGACACCTTGTGCGCACTACCACTCTTTAACATGATTGGTTGGTCTTCTGTGGCCTGGATCACTCAAGGAGCGCTCTGCCATGCCTTTCAGATAAAGTCTCCCATGTCATTGTCATGTGATTCATTCGACACCACTTTGTCAATGGCTGTGTGACAGTAGGAGAAAAAGGAGGCAAGATTCAAGATTATTTTATTGCCATGTAATAAAACAGAAAATGTGATATTACAGCAAAAAATTTCCCAGCCCGGTGAAAGGTAAATACAAAATGTATCATCCTCCGTAAGTTCTCTCAGGATATGTTTGCTTTCCCTAAATAGTATGGAGAAGCAGTGGGCTCCCAGAAGCAGTGAAGCATTCCTACTGTTTGCATTTGGGACAATCAATGTTAAGATATGGAGGCACATAGGAGATTGAGGATGCTAGAATCTGGAACAAAAAGCAATCTCAGCAGATCCGCGAGATAAAAAGATAAGTCTTGATAAACACTGAACCGGATATGTTGACTATTCTTTTCCTCCCACTTATGCTGCTCAAGCTGCTGAGTTCCCCAAGCAGATTGCTTGTTTATTCATTGCCAGGTTATTATTATGCCACATTTGTGCCACTGGAAAGTTCACCGACTTCCCTCAGTACAGCCTGTTATTACCGATACCTATTCACTCTCTCAGCGTAGCAATTATCGCAATGCTATTACGGGCTTTGAATCCGGCACTGTCTGTAAGGAGTTTGTACATTCTCTCCATGACTGCATGAGTGTTCTCTGGATGCCTTAGTTTCCGCTCACCCTTCTAAACGTACTGGATTGTAGGTCATTTGATTGTAATTGGGTGGCATGGGCTCGTGGGCCAAAATGACCTGTTAGCATAAATTTAAAATGCTAAAATTTGAAAAACAGGGAATCAGCAATGACTAAAAACTGACCTATAATTTGGCACTTTAAATTAAAAAAAACAAGGCTGCTTTTCACCCAATTCCTTACTTTCCAAAGCCATAATCACAGTCTAGTCATATCGAGGCTGGGATGAAAATGTTTGAAGACCATGGCTACTGTCTTAATAAAAACAAGTCTCAAGCCAATGGAGTAATTTCCACAAAGAGCAAATTCTCACACACAGTAACTGCAAGCAGTTTCGGTTTTCGTTAATTTTGAAAGGGATTCAGCCAGCTTCCTGTGGGTGGGATTCAACTTGGCTGGCTGATTAATATGTAATTAGGAGGACATCGTCAGATTCAAAGCATTGAGAGCACAAGTGCTGCCATCATCTTGTAAGAAGGCAAAAAATTTCTGCTCCTTGGAAGAGTCATCAACAAACCAGTCATCTGTTGTTTGAGCATCAAATCCTCTCAGAAGCCCCTTCTAAGACCAGTGTCCAGAGCCAAAATTCTAGCAACCAGAAGTTTGAGCTTCCACTGCAGTTGCCTCGGAAAAGGTGGATTCGGTCTATGCACCTGTGGACGCTACCATCACGTGATTCATCATGGTTGGGTCCAAGGCTGCTGAATTCATCACCACTTTCATGCTGGAAAGGATAAGATGCAAAACATCTTTAGTGAAGAAAAAAGAACCCAAGTTTGCAGGAGGAATTGTTGGTAAGGCAGCATTTGGCAATTAAATTGAAATTTCTAATTAGAAAACCATATCATTTATAGGAATCATTTTCAAGCAAAAAATGGTAACAAGGTTTGATGACAAGCCACAGAGAGGAGTAAGGAGAACAGGACAAAGGACCACATCTGCACAAAGCTGTGGATTTTTAGCGGCATTAAAAGAAGTAGAAAGAGGTAGAAAGGGTGAAAGCTTTAGAAAGAGAACTTCAGACCTTAAGGCCTTTGCAGCTGAGAGTCTATTTGCTTATGAGGGATTGATTAAAGTCGCGAATGCTTGAATGGCCAGAATTGGAGAAGTAAAGAAATCTTGAAGGGTTGTGGGTTGTTAAATAGGGAGGGTTAATCATATAGGGAATAAAAACAAAGGTGAGTTACATAGAACATAGAACAAGACAATACATTGCAAGCTCTTTAGCCCAAGATGTTGAACCTACCTATAAATACCTATCAAAAAATGAATAACCTTTCCTTCCTCATAACCCTTTATTTTTCATTCATCCATGTGCCTATCTAAGATTCTATTAAATTCCCCTATTGTTCCAGCCTCCACCACCACTCCTAGCAATGCATTCCAGAAGCACACTACTATCTGTGTAAAAAACTTATCCAGACTTCAGGTCCTGAGTTACAGGGAAAGGTAAAAGAGGTTAGAACTTTTTTTTTCCCCTGGAGCATTGAAGAATGAGGGGAGATTTGATGGAGGTATCTAAAATTATGAGAGCTATGGACAGAATAAATGTAGGTAGGCTTTTTTCCATTGAGTAGGTGAAATACAAACATGGGTAAGGGTGAAAGGGGAAACGTTTAAGGGGAACATTAGCGGGAACTTCTTCACGCAGAGAATGGTGGAGTGAGCTGCCAGCTAAGGTGGTGAATGTGGGCTCAATTTCAACATTGAAGAAGAATTTGGACAGATACATCGGTGAGAGAGGTATGAAGGGCTATGGACAGGGTGCAGGCCAGTGGGACTAGACAGAAGAATAGTTTGCCATAGACTAGAAGGGCTGAAATGAGCTGCTTCTGTGTTGTAATGTTCGATGGTTGCATGGGTCTATGATGTCTCCACTAAATATTCCTCCCTTCACGTTTTGGGGCAGAACATGTGCAATGGTGAATATTACTTGATAGATTTGGAACATGGTCTGAAATTTTCTTGGCGTACTGCTTTTAGAGATACAGTATGCGCTTCATTAGTACCCTGCCAATGCTTCAGTTCCTCTCACCTCTCAAGAGTATATCTTCCGTATTCTTTTGAACAAAATGTACCACCTCACATGTAACTAAATTGAAGTTAATTTGCCAATTACATCCCATGTCTGCAGGTTTATTAAAGATTCTCTCTATTTTTCACATTTCCCCTCTGTGCTGACTGCAATCCTGATTTATTGCTATCTGCAAATGTTTAAATTGCCCTTTCGATTTCTGAGTCTAAAACAATTAATACATGTGGCAAGACAGGGTGAAGGGAGGTTAATAAGCTATGCACAATTCAGGACTTTAGCAATAAAGGCATCAAGTGGCACGGACTCGTGGGCCAAAATGGCCTGTTACCGTGCTGCATGTCTAAATAAAAAAAGAATAAAAACTGAGAATTTGCATTGCACAACTGTAGAACACTGATCCAGATTCATCTCAAATATTCTGTTCAATGCTGGTCACAACATTATGGGAGGAAGTGAACACATTAGAGATACTCCAGAAATGATTAATGAGATTGATCCCTGGGTTGAAGGCATACGGTTGCAAGGGAAGAAGAGAATGGATGAGATTTGCAGAGAAAATTGTGGTAAAAATGAACAGAAGTATATATAGAGATCTGCATGGAGTAGATAGCAGGGCACTGTGGTCTTTGGCAGCGGGGTCAAGGACTCGAGGTCACAAGTACAAGCATAAGAAGATGAGAATTAAAAGTGGGGCAGGGAAAATCTTTTTCATGCAGCGTGTGATTTGAATCTGGGATTCGCCATCTGCAGATGGAAGGAAATTGGTTCCAATGTAGCTTTTAAAAGCAAATGCATGATAGCAAGATGAGAGAGAAAGGGTTGAGACCAGAGAATTGCTCTGGTAAAGAGCAGGTGCTCAAATAGTGAATGGCTTCTTCTATGCTATAAGCTTTCCATGATTTTGTAAGTGGTTACAGCACATTGATGCACAATCAATAACTGCAAAGACTAGGTTACCTGACTGATAGGCTTTTATTATCATAAACAGAAGGCATGTCCCATGTTGCTGACCCGAGACCAGGCTTGTTCTGGGGGAGGGGTTATGGTGTTATCACCTTCATTGGTGGAATCAAGGGGAAGGAACCATGGGTACAATCAGCAAGGGGCGGGCCAGCCATGGACATGCAAACAGTATTAACAGTGATTCCACCACACACAGATCCCGTGGAGCCTCAGTTCTTCCTTTTCTGCATCAGTTATGTCTGCATTCCCAGCAAATTTATGTCTCATTTATTATCTATCCTGCTATTTTGCCCCTGGTATTACCTCTTCTCATAATTGTCAACAAGTTACAATGTGATAATTTATTGAGGGTATTTAAAAATTCCAAATACTATATTATCCTTGTCTAGTCTTTCAATTTCTGCATTGACAGGAAGCAGAGAGTGGAATACAAGGATCATATTCTGATTAGCTGCCAGTTGCTAGTGATGTTCCACAGGGGTCGGTGTTGGGGATGCTTCTTTTAATGGTGTATATCAATGATTTGGATTATGGAATGAATGGCTTTGTGGCCAAGTTTGCAGACAATACGAAGGTAGGTGGAGAAACAGATAATGTAGAGGAAACATAGAGGCTGCAGAAGGACTTCGACAGATTAGGAGAATGGGCAGGGAAATGGCAAATAAGATATTATAATGGAAAGTGTATGGACCTCCACTTTGGTAGAAAAAAACTAAGCAAGCAGACTATTTTTTTTAATGGGGAGAAAATTGAAAATACCCAGATGCAAAGGGATCTGTGAGGCCTCATGCAGGATAGCCTGAAAGTAAACTTACAGGTTGAAACAGCAGTGAAGAAGGCAAATGCAATTCTGGCATTCATTTCAAGAGGAATAGAATCTAAAAACAGGGATTCTATTAAGGCTTTATAAGGCACTGGTGAAACCTCATGGAGTATTGTGAACAGTTTTGGGCTCCTCATTTAAGAAAGGAAGTGCTGATGTTGGAGAGGGTTCAAAGGAGGTTTACGAGGATGATTACAGGAATGAATTGGTTATCATATGAGGAGTGTTTGACAGCTATTGGCCTGTATTTATTGGAATTTTGGAGAACAAGGGGGGACCTACCTAAACAGATGTAGAAAGGTTGTTTTCCATAGTGGCAGAGTCTACGACAAGCGGGCACAATTTTTGGATTGAAGGGCATCCACTTCAAATAGAGGATGGTAAATCTGTGGAATTCATTGCCACAGGGTGTTGAGGAGGCAAATCATTGGGTGTATTTAAGGTAGAGATTAATAAATTCTTGTTTAGCAGAGCATCAAAGTTTATGGGGAGAAGGCCAGGCAATGGGGCTGAGTGGGAAATCAGCTCATGATTAAATGGGGGCAGATTTGATGGGCTGAATGGCCTATTTCTGTTCCTTTGTCTTATGGTCTTATGTATTAAGAAAGTTCATAGGTACCCTTTTCAAAGTTTGCATTAACTGTACTCATTACATTTTTCATTTCTGATTTTTTTTTTACATTACTTCTTAATTTAATGTCGATGTTCAGCACACCAGCAGGCTGTTCCAACCCTGAGCCCATGCTACCCAAATACACCAATTCATCAACATGTGTTTTGAGCAAGGATTCCATGATGTATCCCACCTCTGATAGTAAGCTGATTTGTCTCTGATCTCTTGTTTAATTTTTCTGTAAAGGTATAGGAATTACATGGGTTGTCCTCTTGCAACATCTACTTATCTAATGAATGTTGTGTCAGTAAAAACATTATTGTTATCTTATAATAAAATATGCACATAACATTAGAAATAAGGTAGATGACCTTGTTGTACAGGTACAGATTAAAGATATGACATTGTGGCCATCACCGAGTCATGGGTTAACGATGGAAGTGATTGGGAGCTGAATGTCCAAGAGTACACAATGTATAGGAATGATAGGCAGGTAGGTAGAGGGGGTGGCATGGCCTGATGATAAGCAATGATATTAAATCTTGAGAAAGAAGGGAAAGATGGTCAGAAGTGGCGGACTCCTTATGGGTTGAGTTAAGAAATAGCAAGTGCAAAAGGACTCTCATACCAGTTATACAGAGGCCCCCAAACGGCAGCTGGGAGGTGGACTACAAGTTACAGATGGAAATCAAAAAAGCATATCAGAAGGAAAATGACAAAATAATTATGGAGGATTTTAACATGAAAGAGGCTTGGAAAAGTCAGGAAGGTACTAGATCTCAGGAAAGATAACTTGTAGAGTGCCTACGGATGGCATTTTGGAGCAGCTTGTTGATAAGCCCACCAGGGGATTGTTGATTTTGGATTGGGTGCTGTGTAATGAACCTGAAGAGCTTAGGGAACTAAAGGTAATGGAACCCTTAGGAAGTAGTGATCATATAAAATGATTGAGTTCAGTTTCAAATTTGAAAAGGGGAAGCTGATATCAGGTGTGTCGATATTTCAGTGGTATGAGATAGGAACTGTCCCAAGTTGACTGGGAAAGCAAACTAGATGGAGGGACGGCAGAGCAGAATTGGATGATATTTCTACAAGAAAAAAGGAAAGTTTAGGATAGATATATTCCAAGAAAAAAGAAAATTATGAATGGAAAAATGGCACAACTGTGGCTAACAAGAGCTAAAATAAGAGCAAAAGGGAGGGCATATGCAAAAGCAAAAATAGTGGGAAAACAGAGGAGTGGGAAAGTCATTAAGAAAAAAAGAGATGAATTATGAAAGGAAGTTGGCAAATGGCATACGAAAGGACACTAAGAGTTTTTTTAAAATGTATAAAGAGTAAAAGAAAATCATGGGTAGATATAGGACTGATTTAAAATGATGCTAGAGAAATTATTATGGGTAAAAAAAGAGATGGCAGAGGAACTAAATGAGTATTTTGCATCAGTCATCACTGTGGGAGACATTATCAATATATCTGATAGTCAGAGGTCTCAGTGAATAGAATTAAATACAGATAAGATTACAAGAGAGAAAGTACTTACTAAGCTAAATGACTTAAAATAGATAAGTTTCCTGGACCAGATGAGATGCGCCCATGGGTTCTGAAGGAGGTGGTTTAAGAGATTGTGGAGGTATTGGAAATTATTTTCCAGGAATTAATAGTATCTTGCATCGTTCTGAAGGACTGAAGGTCACAAATGCAGTTTTTCTGTTTAAGGAAGGAGGGAAGCAGAAAAAAAGATACAGGCTTAATTGTTTGACGTTGGCAGTTGGAAAGTTATTGGAGTCAATCGTCAAGGATGAAGTTATGAAATACCATGAGGTGCTTGACATAATGGATGAGGGAAGATCCTCTTTGACCAACTTATTGGAATTTTTTGAGGTAATCTCAAATATGATGGGCAAAAGGCCTACGATAAGGTTTCACATAAGAGGTTGCTTAATAAGATGAGAGCCCATGGAATTGCAGGAAAGATATTAGATTGGGTAGAGCATTGGCTGATAGGCAGAAGGCAAAGGGTGGGGATATAAGGATCCTGTTCTGATTGGTTGCTGGTTACTAGTTGTGTTCCGCAGGGGTCAGTGTTGAGGCTGCTTCTTTTTTCAATGTATAGCAATGATATAGATTATGGATTAAATGGTTTTGTGGCTAAGTTGGCAGATAATACCAAGATGAATGGAGGAGCAGAAAATGTTGAAGAAACCAAAAAGTTTGCAGAGAGACTTGGACAGTTTAGGCGAGTGTGCAAAGTAATTGCAGATGAGAAAAAATGTTGAGAAATGTATGGTTGTACATTTTGGAAGAAGAAATAAACAAGAAAGATTATTATTTAGATGGGGAGAACATTCAAATTTGGATGTGCAAAGGAACTTGGGAATCCTCATGCAGGATACCCTAAAGGTTAACCACCAGGTTGGATTGGCAGTAAATAAGCGTTGGCATTCATTTCAAGAGGGGTAGGGTATATGAGTAAGGAGCTGGTGATGAGGCTCTATGGGTCACTGGTGAGACTTCATTCGCAGTACTGTCTGCAGTTTTGGACCCCTTATCTTAGAAGGGATGTACTGATGTTGGAGAGAGTTCAAAGAAGATTTATGAGGATGATTCCTGGAATGAAAAAGCTAACATATGAGGAGCGTTTAGTGGCTTTTGGACTGTATTTACTGGAGTATAGAAGAATGAGAGGGATCTCATAGAAATGCTGAAAGGACTGGACAAAGTAAATGTGAATAAGATGTTTCGCCTAGGACAAGAGGGGCACATTAGGGATAGGGTTAGTCTTAGAATTAGAGGGTACCCACTTAAAACAGCGATGAGGAGAAATTACTTGAGCCCGAGGATCGTAGACTTGTGAAATTCATTGTCACATACAGCCATGAAGGCCCAATCAGTGGGGGAGTTTAAGGAGGTGGCGATTGATAGGTATCTAATTAATCAGGGTATCAAGGGATAGGAGGAAAAGGCCAGAAATTGGAACTAGATGTCAGAATGGTTTTAATTCATGGTGGAGTGGCAGAGCAGACTCAATAGGCCAAATGGCCTACTCTGTTCCTTTATCTTGTGATGCAGTTGATCTGGACCAGAGGTTTGTAAGATCTCAGAATGATTATTCTTCTTCTATACCCTCTGCCGCACTTTCTATCATGAATCTATTTTCTCTTTTCATTTCTTCTCATATAACAGCAAATTTAGATATAATATATTAGCTCTGTTATTGACATTTATTCTATTATCTCTGGCGATCTGTTCTGTTGCATTCATATTGTTAATTACATAGAAGATTGTTTTAATATCCTACAAAATTCATAAATACAATGTTATTGTATTTTTGTTTCTTTTGAATATTTTCAAATTTAATTGGAGGAAAACGGAGATGCTGAAACCAGAGGAGTGGGAATAGCGTTCACATGAGCTCAGGTGCGACTTCTCTCCTTTTGCAACCTGTTGAGATTCACACTGTTGTCTGTTTAGATAGGTCATACCTTCTAATATAATTGTTTTTTGTCTTTTTCCTTTATTTATTTATCACATAGCATGACTATCCAGGTCTCCTGCTGAACTATGTTGATTACTATTACAAACATTCCTCACTACTGTTTGTTTTCTTTGTTTATAATATATAGTACACACTTGGTGAAGGCTGAGGGAAATTCATCTCCCACCCTCCATCCTCACTACCTTCTACAGGGTATGTATTGAAAGCATTCTGAGCAACTGTATCACCTCCTGGCTTGGAGTCTGTGCCACCTCAGACCGTAAGAGCTGGCAGATGATAGTGAAGTTAGCAGAAAAGATCATTGGGGTCTCTCTTCCTACCACGACAGGCATCTGCAACACTCGATATATGCAGAAAGCAATAAACATTGTGAAGACTTCACACGCCCCTCATGTCAGCTGTTCTCCCTACTGCCATCTGGTAGGAGGTATTGCAGCACTTGGGCCCTTTCGTCCAGATTGGGCAACAGGTTCCCCCCCCACCTCCCCCCCCCAAGCAATCAGGCTCCTGAATTCCCAGAACATATGCGGATAGTGTACCGTGGACTTTTATTGTATTTGTCTCAATAATTTAACTTACATTTATGTAAATCTTCTCCGTGGTCCTGGAGAAACACTATCTTGTCTTTACTGTGCAATGCATGGTCTGAATGACAAATATAGGTGATTAGACTTGACTTGATCTCATTGCTATATTTTTATTTTTATACTCAAAATTAAAAAAATTCTTTTGAGTTTGCCTTATTTTGAAGTTCTTAATTTATCTTAAATCTTTCTTTCTTTGGCTTGGCTTCGCGGACGAAGATTTATGGAGGGGGTAAAAAGTCCACGTCAGCTGCAGACTCGTTTGTGGCTGACAAGTCCGATGCGGGACAGGCAGACACGATTGCAGCGGTTGCAGGGGAAAATTGGTTGGTTGGGGATGGGTGTTGGGTTTTTCCTCCTTTGCCTTTTGTCAGTGAGGTAGGCTCTGCGGTCTTCTTCAAAGGAGGTTGCTGCCCGCCAAACTGTGAGGCGCCAAGATGCACGGTTTGAGGCGATATCAGCCCACTGGCGGTGGTCAATGTGGCAGGCACCAAGAGATTTCTTTAGGCAGTCCTTGTACCTTTTCTTTGGTGCACCTCTGTCACGGTGGCCAGTGGAGAGCTCGCCATATAACACGATCTTGGGAAGGCGATGGTCCTCCATTCTGGAGACGTGACCCATCCAGCGCAGCTGGATCTTCAGCAGCGTGGACTCGATGCTGTCGACCTCTGCCATCTCGAGTACTTCGACGTTAGGGATGTAAGCGCTCCAATGGATGTTGAGGATGGAGCGGAGACAACGCTGGTGGAAGCGTTCTAGGAGCCGTAGGTGGTGCCGGTAGAGGACCCATGATTCGGAGCCGAACAGGAGTGTGGGTATGACAACGGCTCTGTATACGCTTATCTTTGTGAGGTTTTTCAGTTGGTTGTTTTTCCAGACTCTTTTGTGTAGTCTTCCAAAGGCGCTATTTGCCTTGGCGAGTCTGTTGTCTATCTCATTGTCGATCCTTGCATCTGATGAAATGGTGCAGCCGAGATAGGTAAACTGGTTGACCGTTTTGAGTTTTGTGTGCCCGATGGAGATGTGGGGGGGCTGGTAATCATGGTGGGGAGCTGGTTGATGGAGGACCTCAGTTTTCTTCAGGCTGACTTCCAGGCCAAACATTTTGGCAGTTTCCGCAAAGCAGGACGTCAAGCGCTGAAGAGATGGCTCTGAATGGGCAACTAAAGCGGCATCGTCTGCAAAGAGTAGTTCACGGACAAGTTTCTCTTGTGTCTTGGTGTGAGCTTGCATCTAATGGCATTCCATTGTGGTCAACCAGTTCCAATGGAGCATTACATTGCAATGTTGATTGTTGCTGTTTCTCATCCATACCAGCGCACTGTATCTGTATGTAAACAGCACACGTGTGCATGCAACTCAACAAAACATAGGTTAGTTGCTGGTCATCTATAATAAAGTGCACAGCTTTACAGTATATCGGCTCCAGAAAGAGAGAAAAAAAAACCCAGCATTAAAAAAAAATCTTCAAAGCACCTGTTGAACATTTATGATAAATGACATGTGACCTCAACACTCTGCAGTCAGGAAGTGAATGTGCTTTGGACATTGAAACTTTCCTGATTGTAAAGTGAATCAGTTGATCAGTTGCAGAAAATCCTGAGTGTTGAAACAGTCAGCAATTGTATTGTCCTGAGAAAGGATCGATCCAGGGCTTTCCAGAGTTCTGAAATGTTCAATTCAAGAGTAAAATTTTAAATGTTTAAATGACCACAAATGTAAGACAGAACAATTGATAAGAAATATCAAAGGATTGATAGATAAATAATCACAGTTGCAGTTCATTCAAGCAAATAAAGCTTCATTAGTGCAGACATCTTTTGTTGGTCTTTGGGTAGTTTAAGGTTAGGGTGAGTAGAGCACAGGGAAATTTAAGATCTTGATTGCTATAGGCTTCTGTCAGAAAGCAACAGTGAGAAGAGATTATAATCGAGATGATGGGAGTCTCCCTGATGTTATCAGATCTTTCAAGTCAGCCCCTCACCTAGATGGACTTGGTTAGGTTTACCACTTCTTGGAATCTTCGGTTTACCTTGGCACTCGAGTTTCCAAACCAGGCTATGATGCAACAAATCACAGTACACCTGAAGATGTTTGATAGAGCATTGGGCGACAAGCCAAATCTCCTCAAGACTTCATGAAAAGTAGAGGAATGGTATAGATTGTCTCGATGCGCCAGCTCAGGAAAAGGTCCACCAATATTTCCAGATACAAACCCTCTCCAGTGCTGTCGTGTTGATGAAGATAGGTTTGTGGTCCACAAAATATGAGACAAATTTGTATAGTGCATAAATAAGATAAAATTGCTAATTTTGTAATAGTGGAAACCAAATATTTGTTGGTTTGAGGTGGCAAAATGTTGTCAGATGAAAGGAGCAGGAAGTTCCAAAACCGAACAACCAAAGTGGGTCAACAAATGTAATTAAAGCCTCCATAGATTTTCAATTCTGATTTACATTCGCCATCCTGAAATATTAACTGCTTCTCCCTCAGCTAATCCCATCTAAACTGTTAATGACCTGGCATTTTTCATTGTTGTTTTACCTTTCAAGTATCTTTTGTACATTTTGTTCTTTTCTCTCAATCATCAGATTAATTGACAATATTTGACTTCCAGCTTTAGGATCAGCTGCTTACTGAAGCAGCTTAAAAAATCATTATTTTTCATTATGCCCTTTATTTCACAGCGTAAAAGTTATACTTATCTCAGTGCGAAGTAATGCGCAATCCACACATACAATTTTTAGGCAGTTCGAGAGTACACCAGACTTGTTAATTAGAGAATATCAGCACTACAGCTGCAGAGGAGACAGTTTGGAGGCTGGATGTGCCCATCGGTTTAGAACTTGCATACTGGATGAAGGATCTGCTAATTGAAGATTGTAAGAAATGAGAAGGAGAAATTACACTGGACAATGGATTTTTGCGAAAGGTTTCCTTTCTGAAAAAAATAATGGGTACTCGGACAGTCACCTTCAAGCTAAACACAAAGATAATTTCAGATCTGCTGTATCATGTAGGAAGTTGGAGAAACATTAAATTAACTTTTATTGAATTTAGGCTGTTTAACCATAATAATGATGAAACATTACGTTAGTTCAACTGACCTAAAAATGTTTTGATGCTGATTTTTGTTTGTACTCAGCATCTGATGCCTCTCGTACCAGTGTCCAACAATAGTCGGCCAGCATTGATGGATCCCAGTAGCCCTGAGACCACTTTTCTATGGTCACAATGTCCTGGTGAAACCTTTCACCATGTTCATCACTGACCGCACCAAGATCAGCGGGGAAGATGTCCCAATGCAAATGCAGAAAATGAATTTTCAGTGATGTGCTACACCTCATGGCTTTGCATGCATGTGGTAGACTTAAAATATGACAAGGAATCACAAAAAAAGGTTATATTTTTTAAAATGGTATGTGATAGGAACATTTTAAGGAATTTTCTTGATCAGCAGCCCAAAAATCCATAAGATACAGCCAAAAGTGATCAAGAAGCAAGGTTTTCGTTGTCCATTATTATTGAATGGAAAAGGATGAGGTTTCACCAGGAAGTAAGATCATTAAAGTTCATGAGTATAACAACAGCTTTGGGGGGATCCTGATTTTAGTAGTACAGTTTATGAACTGGAATTGTGTTATTAGAATCATCAATGTAACGTGTAAACAACCCTCAATCAAAGATCTAAAAACATGTTTTCATCTTCTGTTTTAAACTGAGTTTATAATTAAAAATAAATGCAAATCCCTGTTGAGCTTCCATAAACAAAACCTTGTCGACTATTATCCAACAGGGAAGAAAATACATTAAACAGGAAAGTTAGTGATGTAGTGAGTTAGTGCTGGAGAAACTCAGCAGGTCACACAGCATCTAGAGGATTTATATAAAGGGACAGAGCTCTTTGTGAAGGTGGGCCTTCACCTTAACAACGGGCTCAGGCCTGAAATGTTATTTCGAATAGGAGATGCATGACCTGCTGAGTTTCTCCAGCACTAATCTGCTCTTGCACAAAGAAGAACATAGATCTGCCTTACCCAATCTGGGCAACAAGGAAATGGACCAAGAGCACTGCAGTTGAATTTTTAATTTTCAATGAAGCCATCCAGCAAGCAATGCCAAACTACCATGTAAAGGTAAAAACTCAATGCTGGAGAAACTCCCCTCGCCCCCACCATTTTGTTCAGGTGCCTGCCTGTATTTTGCTCATACCTTTTTGAAAGACTCAAGCACGAAATATTGGTTATGTATCTCTGTTTGCTGCTGGACTTACTGAGTTTCTCCAGCATCGTGTTTTTACTTCAATCACAGTGTCTGTAGACTTTTGTTGTTTACCATGTCAAGGAGTTGTGGGTATTTTTTCAACATATGGGCTGCAGCTGGAGATGCTGTGTCATGCACTCTTGTCCAGGGCTAAATGGATATTAAATGATAGCCTCTGTTGGCTGCAACAGCTCGACAGGAAACTTGAGAATCGGGCTGATGAAATGATTGAAGATCACAACTCATAACAGAGGAAGAAACAGATCTGTGCATTTTTTGGACCATATCTCCTCAATACAATCAAGATCATCCTGACATTCTTTTCAATTTGCCCACGACACCCACAAACTGTGAAGGAATATATAAAACTAACTCTTGTGCTATAGTGCTATTAGCCAGACTGATCGTGCATGCAAACTTGCTTCACAGTCTATTCAAATTATTTCTGGTGCCTGGAAGTGAAAGAATTAGTAAGGTCTTAAAGATGGATTAGTGGAAAGTTCAGCTCAATACAGCTCGTGCATCTGCTGTTTATCCAAAGGTTTTTTTTATTTGTTCTGTACTCCAAATGTAACAAACACACTCAACATTTATATGAGAAACATAATTTACTTTCTCCAGTTCTCACATTGACCTTTCTGTGAAACACGTTTCAGAAAAGCAGATTACTGAAGGTTAGATTTGTTTTGCTGGAAATGGGTAATTTAAGTTATGATCATTACCACTGCTCAGCTAAGTCAAATTTTCCCCTCATCAAGATATTTGTTTAAGGACATGCTGTGAATGTGGTACAATGCCATGATACACCTTGGTTTCCTTGTTTGCAGAGAAGTACATTAGGATGAAATTAATGA